>NW_012110030.1:6332700-6394437 GCF_000951045.1 Mandrillus leucophaeus | reverse complement strand
ATGACATTAAATACTTTTTCTCAATGCTATTACAGGAGATCAACCTAAAACATAAAAACACCCCAGAATGCTTAAAAGGTAAATTATATACAAAGACATGCCAGGCAAAAAGTAATCAATATAAATCTGGTGGTTATATTGCTGTCAGTCAAATAGGCTTTAAGGTGAAGAAATACCCCAGAAGGATGATAAAGATGATCACTATATAATAATAAAAGCTTTTATGAAATGGAAAGATACAATTTTAAAATAGTGTTATTAATATATAGTCTTTCATATAATGAAAAATGTATTGACAAATCACTATCACCCTTAATAGATTAAGCAAAAATTATGATAAAACATAGAAGGAATTAACAGCAAATAACCAATAATTGTTATATAAATACCTTATGTAGAAGTTATTACAGATAACTAACAGATTTTAAAGAATATAAAAATAAATCTCATGTTCTTGGATTAAGACACAACATCATAACAATAGGAATTGTTTGCAATACATTCAATTCACTTTCAATAAAAACCTTGCTAATTTTTATTTTTGTTTTTACACTTCAATAGATTGTGAGTAGGGTGAACTTACTTGTCTAGATATCGTGACATATTCAAAGCTATGGGAATTAAAATGTCATGCCATACAAGTACAGAACATGGATAAGAATAGGCAAAACAGAAACAGACATGTGCATTTATGTAAACGAAGTCAATAAAAAAAGCATATGTAAAACTGGTTCTATAAAATTGTTAGAAACAATGTAAGACTTTTTTTTGTTGCTCTGCTTTGAAGAAAAGGTAGCAAATTTACCTATATATATTTTAAGAAAATCTTGAAAAAAAATAAAAAAGAAGCAAAACCATAAGCCACATTTTGGAGTGATATTTTTTACAATATAATTGGCAAAATATTAATATCCAGAATACAGAATGATCACCAACAAAGTATTAAAAAAACAAATATCCCGATAAAACAAGAGCAAAATCCATGAAAGTATACTGAACAAAATAGGAAACAAGTGTGTTCAAAAAGCATTAAAAAATTACCAAACTTATTAGTAGGTCAGGAAAATGCAAATTGATCACACATTAAATATTTACTATCTTATAGATAAGCAGAATTTTAATATATGGAAAGATTTGGAGATATTGTAGAGCAGTGTTGGTGACAATATTAATGGCCATGGCCACTTGGTAAAATAGTTGATGTTGTTGGTAAAATGTATCCTATTCATATGCTACATCTCCAGTACATCTATTGGGATATAACCAGAAATTAAGAAAAACTCAAATATTTGTTATGGGTAGAAAAGGTGATATACAGATTGTAAGGAAAGGACAATATACAGATATACATTTTTAAGGAACACTATACTGCTATCTAAATAAATGAAATACATATTAGCTTGAATAAACATCAAAAATATAAGCAAGAGAGAAAATCAAACCATAGAGTTGCTTTCTTTTTATATAAAGTTCATAAAATGATAAATATTAAATAGTAGTCTTTTAAGGAATACAAACATGGTGGTAAAAATTCCAACACCTGAAATTCACTTTACTTAAAATGATACAAATAAAACTCTTGAACATATATGAAAATATATCCTGTTCCTGTTGTTCATTTACTCAATGAAAGAAGAGTGTGACAGGCAGGATTGGTGTTGTCAGTTTGGCTCCTATGGTTCGTACCTTATTTTCTTCAAAACTTTCTTGGAAGCTTTTACAGACACTTTCTACGGATCAGTTTTGACAATTACACAATGTGAATGACAGTTAAATTTATTTTAGAGTGGAAAAATAAATGTCATAAGACAATGCAATCTCAATCAAAGCCATAGTACCATGTGGTTGTATATGTGTGCATGTGTGTGTGTTTATACATTTGTGAATGCTTGGAAAGGGGCTGAAAAATGATTCTAAAATTTATTTGGAATGCAAGGGGTAAAAATTGCCGTGGAAATTTGAAGAAGCACAAAGGTAGAAAACATACTACAAGATAACAAGATCTGTAATAAAATAAATTAATCAGAAGAATGAAGTATTTCACTGTACTGAGATAGGCAAACTCATCAATAGAACATCATAGAGATCTTCAAATTCAGTCCATCTATAAACACCCATCTAATTATAAGAATGAAAACACTGTAGTAGAGAAGAAAATCAATATATATTTCAATGGGTCAACTGGAAATTCATCTGGTAAAGAAATTTATTTTGATTCCTATTCTTATTATAAAGAAAAACAATTCTAGAGGAAGTAAAACTGTAAATATAAAAGGTAAAATACTAAGGTTTGTTGGAAGAAAATATATAAATACATATTAATACCTTAGGGTTGGCAAAAACATTTTTAAATATGACACAAAAGGTATTAATCATCAATTTAAAAATGATCTCTTGTCTGAGCATGGTGCCTCACACCTGTAATCCCAACACACTGGGAAGCCAAGGTGGGTGGATCACTTTGAACTCAGGAGTTCAGAACAGCCTGGGCAACATGGCGAAACCCTGTCTCTACACACACACACACACACACACACACACACACACGCACACACACAAAAATTAGCCAAACATTGGTGGCCCACTCCTGTAGTCCCAGCTACATGGGAGGCTGAGGCTGGAGCATTGCTTTGAGCCCAGGAAGCAGAGGTTGCAGTGAGCCAAGATCATGTCACTGCACTCCAGCCTGGGTAACAGAGTGAGACCTTGCCTCAAAATATATATATACACACACATATGTATATAGTTTTCCCATTCTGTAGGTATATGTATATGTGTGTTTACATATATATGCTCAACTAGTCTCTCTCTCTCTCTCTACATATATACATATATATACACACACACACATACATATATGCACAACCAACTCAGTAAGAAAAAAAAAACCAATTTGTAATATTGCTAAATTTCAATCAATGAGGATAAAAAGAAAAAGAGACAATTCAAGTTTGGTGAGGATACGGAAAAATAGATTCTCTACTTTGTAGTATCTACTAAAGCTGAATTTATGCACACCTTATTACCAGCTTCCATTCTTAGATATATGCAAAACATAAATAAGCACATGTGTTCATCAATACATATGTACAAGAATGGTCATGGAAGCATTATTTATAATTACTAAAACCTGTAAACAACTGAAGTATTCATTAACAAGAAAATGGGTGAATAAATTATGGCACATTCATGCAATGAAATAACATACAGCAATAATAATCTATAAATTTAAACACAAACATCAATTGTCTTACTCTGTTCAATCTGCCATAACAAAATATTACAGGCTGTGTTGCACAAACAACAGAAATTTATTTCTCACATTTCTGGGGGCTAGAAAGTCCAAGAGCAAGATTCAGCAGGGTTCTGTTTCTGAAAAAGCATCCCTGCCTGACTTGCAGATGGTGGCCTTCTCATATTCGAAACAGAGAGAGAGAGAGAGAGAGAGAGAGACAGAGAGAGAGAGAGAGAGAGAGAGAGAGAGAGGGAGAGCTAGTTAAGTGAGCTCTTGAGCTCTGGTGTCTTTCCATATAGGGACACTAATACTATCAAATTAGGGCCCCATTTTTATGACCACACTTAACCTTAAGTACCTCCTAAAGGATCTGCTTTCAAATACAGTTATATTGTAGTATAGGGCTTTAACATATGAACTTCGGGGGCACACAAGCATTCAGCCTATAACATGAATGCATCTTAAAAACATAATATTGAACAATAGAAAGTAAACACAAAAGACTATATACTATATAATTACATTAATATAAAGTGTAAAGTATGGCAAGAAAAGTTTTTACCATTAGAAGTTAGGATAGTGGGTATATGAACTATTTCTGCAGCTAGTAATACCCCATGTCCTAATATTGGAGCAGATTGCACATGTATTTTTTAATAAAAATTCTTCAATAGCCATATTACAACATATGTATTTTCTATATGTGATTTCTTTCAATAAAATGTTTATTAAACTTATTTCAGCTATTTGATGAAATGCATGTACACACCCTAACTTATACCATTTTTAAACAAGGTGCATACAAGACTGTTGTTAAATAAACACAATACATTTCCTCCTGTAAGAAAATCTAGGAAATACCACTCCAGACATTAGCCTCAGCAAAAAATTTATGACTAAGTTCTCAAAAGCAATTGCAACAAAAAATAAAAATCGACAAACAGAATCTAATTAAACCAGAGAGCTTCTGCATAGCAAAAAAACCTATCAGGTAAACAGATACCTACGGAATGGGAAAAAATATTTGCAATCTATGTATCCAACAAAGGTTTAACATCCAGAATCTATAAGGAAATTAAACAGTTCAACAAGCAAAAACCAATAATGCAATTAACAAGTTGGCAAGGACATGAATAGACAGTTCTCAAAATAAGACCTACACACGGACAACAAACACATGGATAAATGTTCAACGTCACTAATCATCAGAGAAATGCAAATTAAAACCACAATGAGATATCACTTCATGCCATTCAGAATGGGTATTACTGAAAAGTCAAAAACTAGCAGATAGTGGCAAGTCTGCAGAGAAAAAGGAGTGCTTATACAATGCTAGGTGGCAGTGTAAATTAGTTCAGCCATTGCGGAAAGTAGCTTGGAAATTTCTCAAAGAAGTTAAAACAGTATTCCCATTTGATCTGTTATCCCATTACTGGGTCTTTACCCAAAGGAAAATAAATCATTCTACCAAAAAGGCACATGAAATGGTATGTTCATTGCAGCACTATTCACAGTAGCAAAAACATGGAATTAACCTTTGTGCCCATCACCAGTTGATTGGTAAAGAAAGTGTTGTACATATACACCATAGAATACCACACAGTCATAGAAAAGAATGAAATCATGCCCTTTGCAGCAACGTGGATGCAGCTGGAGACTATTATCCTAAGTGAATTAATGCAGGAACACAAAACCAAAAATCACATATTCTCAGTTGTGAGTGGGAGCTAAATATTAGGTACACAAGCAGTTAAAGGTGGGAACAATAGACACTGGAGACTACCGAAGTGGGAGAGAGGAGGGGAAAAAGGGCTGAAAAATCATCTATTGGGTACTATTATCACTACCTAGGTGATGGGATCATGCATACCCTAAACCTCAGCATCACACAATATATTTATGGAACAAACTTGTCATGTACTCCTGGAATCTAAAATAAAAGCTGAATTTTTTTTTTTTAAAATATAAAACAATGTAGAAAGCTTGAGAATAAATACATTAAAAATAAAATAGATAAATACCAACATAAGACTAATGTGGCAATTTTAATACTAGACAGAATAGAATCAAATGCTACAAGTATAAATAATCATAAATTTAACCATAGAAAAACAGCTACCAAGCAAAATAAATGACAAACTAGCTCTTTTATGTTGTCAGTGATAATCTTTGAATATGGCAATCAAGAACTGGCAAAATCACAATAAGAAACTAGCAAATCTGTGGGCATCACAAAAGATTTTAATATGTTTACACTAGAACATGAGAGAACCTGATAAACTGTCACTATATTCAATATTTTAATTAAAAAGGTATTTTGCTTTTTATCAAGCTATTTAATAAAAATACGTCTACAAAAATCTCTGCAAAAAGAATCAGGAGCATCATCTTCAAATGAATGTAGAATATTTACAAAATCTGTCACCTACTATTCCTCAAATATAGTCACAGATATGAAGGAAAAATCTGTAAATTTATTCTGTGAAAGATAGCAAAAGGGAACATAGTTTAAAACCAATCAATAACACAAAGTGAAATAGAAAAACCAATAAATTAGAGTGTGAAAAAAAACAAAATTCCATCACAAGAGGTTAATGATACAGTACAGATTTTGCTTACTTACAAAGAGTAGATGTATATGGGCAAGAAAGAATAAAGACGCTTGCAAAGCATCTTTTTAGAAGACACAGGATCCAAATTATGGGCCTCCCACTCTTTAAGTTGTTACTCTCTGATTATCGAATAGAATAAAAAGTTGTATTTAATTAAAATAAGTTATATATATAAATAAAACATAACCTCCTTGTAATTCTTATTAATACTAATTATATATAAGTATATTTTGCTTTAAATCACAAGAATTATTCAATATTACTTTTTTTTTAAGATACTACTAATGTAGTCGGGTATCATTAATAGACACTGTCAAATGAACAAAATATTATTTAAATATTCACATCTAAATCACTATCAATAAAAACTATGCTTACATTATAACCCATTGGCTACCAACTTACCAAACTTTTATAGATTAGGTATTATTGAATTAATTTCACTATTTTATTAAAATGGGTTAAATTTTGTAATTATAGGTTCAAGTGATTTGCCATTTCATCCAAATGAATACGTTAAAATTTGCAAGCTGGATTAGAAGTAGACATCAAAGCTCATTGAGACCTAAGTTATTTCAATGTCGAATATAAAACTTTAAAAGGGCAGAAAAAAAATATTCTATTGTGTGACAATGAGTTCCTTTCTACAGACTCATATCTTAGTAAGCTCCACTCCTTCCTTCCTCAGATTTCTAACTGTCCAACTTCATCATTAATCGGCTATAGGTTCTGGCCATTTAGAAATATAATCCAAGTTTACATTCTTTATGCTGAGAGACTGTATTAATCACCTCCTTTTCCTCTAAAGAAAAAAGCTTATATTTCCCCTCAGATTGAATGGCAGCCGGGACATAAAAAGCTCATTATTATATCATCTCTTATTCTAAAATATGCATTCCATTAAATAATAGATTCTAAAATATCTGTGCATGTAAATGAACAATGTGTCTAATAGGTAATATGGAGAGTGTCTACAGTCCAAATAAGATACTTTTTAAAAAAAACTTTCCACACTTACAATGATTGACAACTAGGGAGAACAATTAACTTTTATACTCATTATAAAACCAACACAATTATCTTAATAAAACCTCCAAATCCACTGTAGATTAATAAGAGCACAACCAATTCATTTGACTAACTTCATTAAATTATAAGTCGTACTTGTCATTCTTGGCTTGTTAAAGACTCAAAAATAATTATGCAAGTAACTTTTATTGTGTCATTAATAATACCATGCTTGCATGAAACATTAAATATTGATTAAATGCTGCTGAGGCAAAAGGTTGAAAAAAGTAACAGCAAATAAATGCATTTTTATAAATGAAAAATATCCCACATCACATTAAAGAAAGAAACAAGGGAGCTTATGTAGATGTATGAGAAAGGTTGCAGCTTTGAAAAAACTGTAAAAAGAAAATGTTAAACTTCTGTATGAGAGGCTAAGATCTGATAATTATCTTGACAAGTAGACCAATTCTACTACAAATAGATTTACAGATTTAAGTTTTGGTTATCAATAGTCAGAACTTTTTGTCTTTTGCTTTACCAAAAATCAGTTGAAATATTATTCAAAATATTACATAGGTTATAAAGAGGTACATACATAAAAATTAATAGTATTCAAAATTGTATTATTTCATAGGAAACTTCATCAATAAATATACAAAGCTTTACTAAAAATATACAGTATCAAAAGTATCTAAGTTTTATATCTGCATTGGTGCAGCAGATATGAGTAATTAAAATGGTAGAATTCTTACTGTAGTAAACAATTTTTTAAAAGCCAGACACTATGTAATGTTTTTTATACTTCATTAATTTTATCTATCATACTTCTAAAAACTCCCTTAAGATAACTACATACATAATTTCTCAGCAGATATTTGAAATTCTTTAGTTTTTTTTGGTTTTCAGTTTATGTTTAGCATTTTATCTCAGAAGACATAATAATTATTTCTACCACATAAATGCACACACACATTCCTTTAGATATGCCAAGTGGTATACCACATGGTTCTGCTCTGCAAGTTATGGTTTCATTCATAAGTATTTAAACAGGATCACAGTCATGTGTATATGTGTTGAGGTTTATTTGAAGAACAGAGTTATATTTTCATATGTAACAGTTGTAAGTATGTAGATAGGACCTGAATTTTAAATATAAAGTAGTAAATTTATTAATATGTTATATAGAGACACGGAGACATACAACAAAAGAAGTGGCTTAAAGTATCTCTGGGACATAGTTGCATATGGGAGGGAAAGACGAACAAAGGAAAGATACGAAATAATTTGTCTGTAATTTTGGTGTAAATACAAATTAAAGAAAAATGGTGGTACACATAGGTATATCAATTGTTAAATGTATGTTACTTTTTTTTCTGAGAATGCAATTTCACTTGTATTAACAATTATACACAAAGAGCAATCGATTGTGAAGAGCTTTTCTTCTATTACTTTAGTTTTCCACAACAACTACTGGGAGTCGTTTGATTTTTTAAATGAGTTTTCATGTTTCTGAATGTTACCCTCTTTTTAATAAAAGCAGTCAGCAGTTTGTTCTTGTCTATGCACTGAAGCTGAAAAGATCATGAGGGATGTTCTTCTCGTTAGCTAAAAAAACTGATGAGTATTTAATATAAACCAGTGAAGATAGTAGATCAAAGCATTATATAGCACATACCTACCCCATTTATGAGATCTGCTCTTGCAAAGTAAGCAAAACATGTGCAGCTAAACTATAAATTCTGCAGAAATAGCATCTGATGTTCTTTTTCTCCCCTAGTTTTTGTTCTGACATACCTGCCTTTCACTTCAGTGGCCCATGAATATTCTTTCTGGATGCAGATCCTCCCCATATTTGTATAGTGTATTTATTAAAATCATCATTAGTTCAAGCTAATTTGAAAGCCCACCTTTTCTATGATAGGAGTGCATCTCTCTTATACTCAGAAGGCAAGCAAGCACTGCAAACATTTTTGAAATCTGAGCCATCAGGGACCATCAATATCTTACAATCACTTTTTTTTTTTCAGTTGACTATCAACATTGATGTGACCTTTCATCATTGTAGTACAAATCTCACATCATTTTTCAATTTAAAGACAAACATTAAAATGTTCTTATGCCTGACTTTATTTCGATGGATTTTTTATTTACGAATTTAATCTTGCTATGCATTTTCTCTTTTTGCGAGTATTTCTGAATAGTATTGCATACAATTTAGAAGAAAACTCAAAATAAAAACAAAATTGTCAGCTCAGGTGTCAGTTTCAGGGAAAACTAAGCTCATTATTCCTTGAAGGAAAAGAACATAGAACAGTTACATCATACTTTTGACGCTGCACGTGTTCTTGCTCAATTAAATTAACGTTAGTAGATATAATATATTTCCAAACTCCTTCTCACATGTTTGTTTTTTCTTGTAACACCACAAAAACTTAGAAAACGTTTTGGATATCACATAACTATCTATGGTCTATTTTTTAAACTTTCTCATCTGTAAGTTATGTTAGTTTGATAAAGTCTAGTGTGTAGACTTTTCTAATTTTAATTTTTCAATTTAACTTTTATTTTTAACTTTTTTAAGTATAAAAATTGTTTAGGAATTTCAGAAACTTGTGACTGTAATAATATTTACATCAATGACATGCCACCATGAGTATCTGGGTTAAGAAATAATATAAATAATTTCTATAGATCTGTAATGATGACTTTAAAATGGAAAACCTATTTGTCCCTTATGCTCTTTGAGGCAATCGGAACTGTTAGAACAGAAAAAAAATTTCATTCCAAGAATTTAGAAGAATTGAGATATTCGCATATTTATCTTAAGACATATTTAACATTTTCTAAGTGTATCCTACTTAGAGGCAATTACAGTGAGTGGGGGTGTAGTGTGTGCTAAGATAAATACTATTTTATAAATAAATTTGTGTTATTTAATTTCAACAGAATTATCAAGAAACTTGTGAGTCCAAAGGAGGAAAAATGTATAAAACAATAATTTAAGTGCACTTTTTCAACTGAACAAAGCAGTAAAATTATTCTATTTTACCACAATTAATGTTAATTTTGCGTTGAAAAATACTCATTGTACTCATTGACATCTGCAATATTATCTTTAAATAAAATCTAATGATAATACTTGTCACAAAGATACCTTTAAATATTCTCTTGTAAGACAAAGGCAAATTTGACATATTCATTTTCTTTCTTTCATAGAATCTTTCTCATTATAAATATTAGCTAGTCCAAGAAATTACCCCTGGATTTCTCAAAAATTTTGTTAATGAAGCACATATATTTCAAGTGGAAAACAATCATTAACTTTATTAATCCATTTAAAAACTATGTAAACTTACATGAAGGACACTTTGCTTAAAAATCAGTGGGATGAGGCAGATTAAACATTTTATTTTGCCTGAAATCACACCACATATTTTGTCTTCAAATTATCAAGTGTCTTTACAAAATAGTGGACCAGTCCTGCCAGACTGTGCCTCTAGAATGTTGTAATCAACAGAAGGAAGACTGTGCCCAGCCTAGGAGGGGAGAGCAAAATAGAGAGAATATTGAGTGAAGGAGGTGATAAAAAGTGAAAGTGTATCATTTTTTTGAATCTAATTAGTAAAAGTTGATCAAATGTTATAAGAGATCAAACTCCAACTAGTCAGGTTAGACAGTCTTCTTTAGCAAGGGTTAATTCACAAGGTAGAGAGTTGCAGAAATGTCCTCTTTAGTGGTATAAGATTGGAAGACAGGGAGAATTCATTAATTGTCCTTCCAACTCTGAACACATTTTTTCCAGTATTTCTGTACTACTGGGCTACTTGCATAAAAATCTTAGTTGGTATTAGGAAAGCAAAACATATATTCAAAGCTTCTATCTCAAGGGTTCAATTCTCTTCTGCTACTTCTTTAGTAATCTCCATTGGTCTTTAAGAACACCCGTTATTTTTACTAAGAAAATATGTAAAATTTAGACATCCAAAGGCTTTTCTACTTTTTAATATATGATTCTGACAATGTTTACATTTCTACTAAATTTTCTTTATGTCATGTGTGTGTGCTTGTAAGAGACTCATTTTAATATATGAACTTTTTCAGAAATTATAAACCTCTGATTTTATACTGTGTTACATCTTAAACATAAAAGGAAGTGAAATAAAAATATTTCACTGCTATTTCAAATCATTTCCCAACTCTCAAAGCATAGGTAACTCTGAAACATATTAAAATACTGAATAAGAAAAAAAATGATTATTTTGAGTTTGAGTGTACTTTGGTTCTGATTACTACATATAACATATATTTATAAAATTTTATAATTTAAAAAGTTTACGATCAATGAGTTTACTAATAAGCGATTATTTGTATGTATAGATTAGGCAACATTGTGAAACTAGTACTACAGTAGCAACAACATGCGGAATTAATGTTTTAAGAACTGTAAAAAAGTGATAACATTCTCTTTGCCGTAGTCGGCCTTCCCACTGAGATCAGTCTACAGAGAACACAAACAGCGGTCTATCTTTGGCTATTCCATTACATGAGAAAATGTTCATTTCAATGCAATGTTTCCAAAGGCTTTATTTTTCTCAGAATAACTTGAAGAACAGGAGAATTTACTTAACTATAAATTAATTGCAGCCCCACTGTGAGAATTACGAATAAATTGTTAAAATGATCTAGCATTATTTCTGATGTATATATCCAGTACTCAACTCTTGTCATTATTAGTATTATTATTACCATGATTCTTTCAGAACTTTGTACAGGGTTTCTATCTCTATTGCTTTACCCTACTCCTGATACTAAGATCAGGAAATGTCTGTTGATAAAACTAGCTCAAATATGCCTTGGAACAAGGAAAATAAAGGGAATTACTTAAGACATATTTGTTTATTTAGTGTGTGTACTTACAGGATAGATGAATGCTGATTAATTCTTACCAATAAGAAGGTGAGCCAAGTGTGATAAACCAGGAAAAAATTACTGTAGTTGGTTCTATGTTCAAAAGGTCTGTTTGCACAGGTGAATGATCATTTTTCCCATACTTAAAGCATTCTAAACCTGCTGTTCTTCTATTTCTTCTTAATAAAAATGAAGCAAAAAAAAAAAAGAGAAACTTAAAAAGAAATTGATCAATATGACCAATAGCAATAGGAATATTCGGCATTCCATTTTTTCTTAGACTCTGAATTCCAGTTTGGGATTTGTTTTGTTTGTTTTACAGCATTTGCATAGGGAAGAAGAGATATTTTTAAAATATATGAGAATAGGTTTTTAAAAATTTGGTCTTGTTAGCATGTGTTTAGTCTGTGCAAAGATGCCCATTGATTTAGAAATGAAAACAAATGAGTTTTTATTGATGTTCAATCCCCAATGATCTCTTGAGCTTGGAAATACCATTCAATTGCTGTGTTGCACTTTTCTCTATTTCTAAAATTAGAACATAATCCTTTTTACCTCCAAGACTTGCTGAGCAGATTAAAAGAGACAATGATCATGAAAGCATACATAAAATAGATAACATATAGATAAATGATCTCATGAACATTTTAAAGTATTATTAGGTCTTTTTAATGGTAACTTCAAGCCTATAATTTGTTTTTTCGGGTTTATAGTGTTGGCGAGAAACCAAGATAAATCCTCATGAAACATTAGCAAAAAAAGAACTATCTCATGTTCTGACTTTTAACTTTGCATCAGGCTATCTTTAATTGATCTTACTATTTACAACAAATTCCTCTCTTAACTATCCCTCTAAGCATCTCTAAAAATATGAGAAAATTCACTTCATGTAGGCTTTTCAAGTGTGAGAATTATGCGTTGTAATGAGCAACTTTCTTCTCTTTCCCTTCTGATTTTACAAGAGACTTAACACTCCTCTGAAGTTAACAAGATGTCCATCAGTGTGTAGACTGCTGCTTTGTTTAGCATCATTTAATTGGTAGATTTCCTATATTGTTGATCTTTACACAAGCACATTCAAGTTAGTATAGTCATTACAGTTAAGACAAAAGGTTTGTAAAGCATACATAGGAAATAAAAAATACAATGATATTGATATTTCATTTTTCCCTCATTAGTTCAGGATTTGGATCTTTTAATAAAACACATGAAAAAAAGTTATAACCCACCTACTTGGAAGAAAGAATACAAGGAGCCACATGGTAAAATGCATGAAGTTAACAGATCTTAAAGCCAATCAAATAAGAATAAAAAATAAAAAATCTAAATCAGGCACATTTTTGGTGGGTAAGAAGCAAAATATTTTCTCTACTGGAAAATTTAGACTTTGAATGTATTGTCTATATATTCAGTTTTGTGTTGACTTTAGCTATTCTTATCATGCCCTGATTTTGGTGTGTGATCTGTATTTGTTGCAAAAATAATTATGAGGGAACTTCAAATAAACATTAAATTTACATCTGCTTGTCCTGATAGAGGAAAATAAAAACATGGTTGGTGTGTGCACCACTTCTACAGGAAAAAAGGGAAAAACAATTTGATTTTTATTTCATATAGACAGATTGAACTGATTTTTAGAGAAGCTGGAATTGTAGACTAGAGTCTTATTTTCATGTATTTGTGGAAATATTAGGCACAGCACCACTGAACAAAGTATTTTTCTATCTTGTTTTGGCCTCTAGGGCGATTGATTAGATTTCCTCTGTAACTGAAGTAACTAGATGGAGAAGAGAATGGTTTGAATATTTAACTTTAATGCATATAGGCATGACGTGTGTTTCAGTACAATCAAATGATGTTGAGAAAAAATTATCAGATTAAGTGATTAGATGATGGAGGGGAATTAGTAATTTTGCACCATTAATCATTTGATTTACGTTTCCCAAAAGAAAAATAAGAGTCTTTTAAAGAATGACATTTGTCCTAAAGCAATTCTATCACCTAATTTAAACTTGTTATTTCTTAACATCATGTTAAGTAGTCATTACAACCTCTGATGATTCAGGCACTGCCTGGAAAGATATTTCCACTTCATTAAGTTCCTATCCGGTGACAAGCTAATTTAACCTAACACAATTCACATACTTGCTGGATCTAATTATCCTACCAATGCAATCTGTAGATATAAACACCTGCAGTGTTATAATTAGAAAAAAAAATCAACTAATTCAATAAGAGCAATTTTCCTTTCATTATACAGTAACTGTCTTTGTTAACTAATCATAGTGTGGTTTAAATCTCTTCCAAAAATATTAATACAATTGACCTTTTATGCTCCTATTACTTGAACATGGAATACAAGGGCTCTGAGTCTTGTTATTTAGGAATATGAGTTATCTATGTTAGCTAGAGATAAACGGAAGCTCTGGGAAGTGAACACTCTGCATTCTTAATGAGCAAACATTAAAAAGGAACAGGACATATGAATGGGCAGCAAGATGAGGTAATCAGGAAAGCATAATTTTATTTTCCTAATGAAAACATACTTTAATGACTCTTTTTTCTTTATCCTGCTATCAATAATTATGGGAGTAGCATGGCCTAGACATTATTTAGTTAAGCTTAGCCAGTGTGTTTGAAGAAGTATTTTCAGAGAACATATATCAAGTAGTCTTTTTAGCACTATAGAAAGGAAGTATTTCCCAATGAACTTATTCTGCTCAGCGTTTGGTTTTTATCCAGATGTGCAGTCTTTAGTTGAGACTGTAAGTTGGAGTCTGGTTTGCCTTGTGAGTGAATGTTACCACCTATTTTATAAGAGGTTCTTTGGTATGTTCCACGGTGAGCAAAGAATAAGAAAGAGAAACTATGCCTTTTTCTACGTACTTGTTGACATCATATCTTACCATACAATATTTTTTCTTTAGACTTCCTTTATGGAAGCTATGGATTGAATCCAATTGAATTCTTTTAAAAATACTGATCATATGTGGCACGTGCCTGTAGTCTCAGCTACTTGGGAGGCTGAGGCAGGAAAATTGCTTGAACCTGACAGGCGGAGGTTGCAGTGAGCAGAGATCGCGCCACTGCTCTCCAGCTTGGGCGACAGAGCGAGACTCTGTCTCAAAAGAAAAAAAAAAAAATACTGATCATGTGTATTTTGAACAGAAATAATATTTTGTATAATTGTGAAAATTTGTTCTAGCTCTATTATCAACTACTAGTAAAGTTCTGAGAATGCAACATAAAATTCTAGATGCTTTTATTTTCCCATCTGAAAAATAAGAATTGTTCTTGCAAATAGCTCACTCTTTAAAGATGCTTAAAGAAGAAATCATAATGAGAATAAAAATACTGACAGAACATTCTGTCTACTTATTATCTATATCTATCTATCTGTCTATCTATCTATCTGTCGTCTATCATGTCATCCAGTCAAAACGTTAAAAATTGCTATTTCTTCAGATTTTATCAATGACTCATGGGATAAGTATTCATACAAATTTAGAAATACTCTGCTATTTTGGCAGCAAGTATGTAATAAAATGTTTATTATTTCTTTATTGTCTGTTAATTTTTTCTATTTAAAATTCTTCTTATTTAAAATGCTGGACACAACAATCTGCCCTGGATACCACCTCTCTCTCTCTGCCTACTGCTAAAGAATAACTTTGCTGTGTGTAAAATAAATAGTTATGTGAGACTGAAAAAAATTGCAAAATCAACGAACAGGCAAAAGAGTATAATGGCAGGAAAATATTACTGGATGTTACAAATATTCAGGATCAGTAACGTTTAAATCAAAGCATTTTACTTTATATGCAATACAATTCATGTGTAACATTTCATTTAATAGTCACAATAATACTCTGAAGAAGATATCACTCAGTGATGTATTGGAAACTTACCAGAATTTGATTAGTGGTAAATTATGAAATTGCTTCTTAAATTTAACTCACCTAATTCCAAAATCTATACTTTTCTCCTTACGTCTTGCAGCCTCATATCATATCTTTGCAAATTCTTGATAAGAACTTGTATTATGTAAATGCATACTTACCTGCTCACAGACATTTTATTTGCTTGTACATGTACATATAGATGAACAAACATAAATATATACACACCTAAACATGTACTCACAAATACTATTCCTTAACTTTCAAAGAGATTCACATGCAGTTCTTTTATTTGTCTTTTGTAATGTTGCATATATTTTTCAATAGAAGAAAATAAGACATTTTCATGCTAGCTAATAATTTAAATATTCATAGTGCTAAATTATATATATTTATATTAGTTAATAATATGACATTTTTATTTTTATGAGACATTATAACATAGTTATACACATTGAAACTAGATTTTAAAATGGTGGAATACAGCATGTGGCAAGTCGTATAATCTGTAATTAGATGAAATTTTAAAAATAACGCCATTCAGAGAAAAAGTGTTCTGTCTTTACCTATAAAATTGATGATGCTTGGTTTAGATAGAGGAAGAGGAGAAGAGTAAAGATAATATTGATACAGAGTTCTGGGAGTAATTCTGCAAAAGAGTTGTAGACTTTAATAAAAATTGGCCTCTTTGAGTGAGACTTAAGGACTTTTTATTTTTATTTTGTGTTTTTTGCTGTAAAGGGCTAATGCTTCTCAGAAATATTTTTTGACATATGAAGAGATGTATACTTCTCCCAATCAAAAGACAAGATAATATTCTCAACACATTAAGCTAAACTTTTCTCTTATTTTCTCTGTAATAGTTATTTTTTGTTTAGTCTGAGTTTCTTACACAGTCCAAGTAGAATCCAGATATTGGTTCCAAATCAACTTAAACCAAAATCAAAATTCTGTCACATCAATCACAAGCAAAATTTCTATATGATAGTTAACTGCTCTTATCTTTAGTTCCCTCATTTTACAGAAGAGATGTAATGCTTCACATAACAATGTACATTTTCTCAAGTTGAGTGTCAAGGACAAATGAGGAAACTTTAGTTTTATTAAAAGAGTTGCAACTCAAAATCAAGGAAAAATTATCAAATTCTATTGTTTGTATATCAGAAAAATGTATTTTTATCCCTCTGATCTTAGTGTGGATTGGCATATACTTCAGAAATAGAAAAATATGAGTGGCCTGCAGATTTACAAGTCTTCAATTGTTTTTCTATAAATATACTTAAGGCAAAAGTTCAGAAATAAACTTTAAGTCTAATTAGTATGCTTTCTCACTGATTGAATAGATTATTTATAGACTCTATGATATATTTTGGATTCTGATTATATTATCCAATATACTTGTTTTCCTTCCCAATTGTATATCTTCTATAGATTTAATGAGATATGTATTTATTTGTCCATGTATTTATTTTGTAAGCCTGATAAAGGCAGGACAGAGATACAGTCATGGAAATCCTCATTAGAGTTACCCTGAAAAATTAAGTCTAATCTATTAGTCAGTACTCCCTAGTTATATTTATTCAACTGAATCAGATTATGTAAATGTTCTTAATAAACTCATTTTTTTTCTATTTATTTACCAATTTGTAACGAGTGATCATCCACATTTGTTGAATTTTTTTCACCTTTTATTCTTTGTAACCAATATGTTGTCAGTACAATATGACATCTATTTAAGAAAATTCATGCTAGGTTCTAGTGATTACTATTTACCCTTTCTGCCTCACCTTGGTCCTCAAAGCCTGTCTCCTTGTCAGTAGGTAAATCTGCCTTTCTCCTAAGATCCAATGCTTTGTTGTTTTTACTAGTTGATCTAAATGTATCTATCCCTATATTATGGTAATAATGACAGAAATTTAAGCTAAATGATTCTCCATTTAAACGTGGAAAGTAATAGTTTCTTGACAAATGAGATCTACATTTTATCAACCTATTGATTCTCATTTCTAGTTAAGTCTTTGTCAGACTTCATGATAAATCTCAATCTAAAGCTTAACTTTGATGACTTAAACACTCCACAGGTTATTAAGCTTGTGATCATCACACAGTGCAATTTACCTTTGACAGTTTCTCTCCTGTCCATTCTAGTAAGTCATTTGCCAGATTGTATTCTTAAATAAGTTTCTTAAAAACCTGAGCTTCAGTTTTCTTACATGTAAATGACCTCACCATGTTTTTGGGGGGACTTAATGAAATCATAGTATGAATCATAACATAAACTCTACATGTATTAGAGATTCAATAAACATTAGGTTCTTTACCCCCTGCTTGAAAAGTAAAAACAAAAATAATTACTATTTTCTCAGAAATAAAGTATTCCCAGCCTATAGTTTATCAACATATAATGTCCAATACAATATATCTCTCAAGTTGTTTTTACTCCTACTCCTATTCCTGTTAAGTAATGCAGTAAAACCGGCTTCATGACAGCTTTTGGGAAAATATGTGTGAGTGAAATTGAAGTTGACATATGAAATTCAGATCTATTTGGGAGAGTATTTAGATTGCTGTTTACCTACTTGTTAATAGAGCTCTATGAAGTGACAGGTTAGAAGAGAGGAAAAAACAAAAAAAGAGGAAAAACAGTGTCTGAGAAATCCGAAAAGAAAAGTTGAAAAAGTTCAGACAAAGCACAATGAAAATCTTCAATATTTTATAATCTAATGGAAAACTCATTATCCAAGATGCTTGAAAGAAAGAATAGAAAGGAAAATAAGCAGATACCCATCCAGTGGTTTTATGCTTACAAAGAGGTTAAGAATTTGGCTTGCGAGAATAGATGAGATTGGTTTTATGTCACAGAAAAAAAAAAATTACTGAGACTAAATCTATTAAACTTGCTTAGGGAAAATATAAATAGCCTTTCCAAACCTTTTTATTTGTATTAGCAGGCACAATTTCTCCATTAAGGCAAAGGTTTTTTTTTTTGTTTTAAATCCATCTCACTAAATATAAGTAAAATATTACTTTAAAAATGCAAATAATGGGAGATTTTTTAAAAAGTAAATTTTACCTTATGGGGAATGCTACTTGTGAGAAATAAGTGTAAGAAAATTTGCCTATTCATCAGGAAACCTGTGATCTGATACTGGACTCTCCCCACCCCCGCCCAGGTAGCTATGTAACAGAGGAAGCCCCATAACTTCTCTGGATCTCACCTCACTAACTTTAACAGTTTAGTAATTTTATTAAATTGTCTTTACAGTAATTTGTAAGTAAGTAGTTTGCCAAAGTGCTTGAACAAACTGTTTAAAAATAGTTTGAACATCAATATCCAGATCCCATTAGTCAGGGTCCTTCAGAGAGACAGAACAATAGGAGAGAGAGAGAGAAGTGATAGATAGATAGATAGATAGATAGATAGATAGATAGATAGACAGACAGACAGATAGATATGATATAGCTATAGATGGATATATGAGAGGAGATTTACTAGGTGAATTACTTCATGCAATTAAGAAGGTTGAGAAGTCCCATGAGAGGTCATCTGCAAGCTGGAGAGTCACAGAAGCTGGTAGCATGGCTCAGACAAGGTGCAAAGGCCTCAGAACCAAGGAAGATGATGGCATAATTCTCAGTCGTAGATCAAAGCCAGAGAAACTGGGTAGTGGTTGGTGCAAACTCCAGAGTCCAGAGGTTATAGATGTCGGAATTCTGATATCCAAGGGCAGGAGAAGAAGGGTATCTCAGCTTCAGAAAAAAGAGTATGAATCAACTTTCCTCTGCCTTTTTGTCTTATCTAGACCCTTAACTGATTGGATGGTGCCCACTCACACTGGGTGAGAGCAGATATTGCTTACCCAGTACACTGATTCAAATGTCAGTCTCTTCTGGAAACACCATCACAGATATATTTGAAAATAACGCTTCACCAGCTATCTGGGTATTACTTAATTCAGTCAAGTTGAAACATAAAGTTAACCATCACAAAATGTGGCATAATAAAGTATAAAAAATCTATTGTATAAAACGTATACTTACAAATTGCACAACCTATCTACCTTGAGAACCTGTAGTGATCAAAATATGCATAAAATTTTAGAAGCTATTAGGAAATCACATTTTGTTACATATATGTCAAAGGTGAAGTTAAGCAAAGTACCCCCAAGAATGTATTTATTAGTCACTGATTGTCCACATTAAAATACTTATTTTATTTGGGTCAGTATATTGCACCATCTGCAATACTGTATATATCTTTTTAAGAAGAAATTACAATTGTGAAGTTCATGAGCTCTTGAAGTTAATTTTGGTGGTTATACACAGTGCAGGTTAAAGGAGAGATTTTATCTTGCTTATGAAATTAGTTCTGGCTCATTACATCACAATAGGTTTCCTCAGGAAAACTAAATAACTGAGATCCAAGATTATGTAAGGGTACAGATGCATAAACTATTTGCTTTCACATGCATCCCCATTAATTTAAAAATATATGCTTGACACATGAAAACAGACAGATAAAATTTACCGTTATATATCATATAAACATAGTTTTGCTCTTCTAGTTAGTTTTAAAACTACTCCATATTTTTCCAAATTTAAGCATTACAAACTCAAAGAAGTGGTACTTTCGCCAAACTGATGTGTTTATTCTTATGTACAATGTTGAGTACAATTCTTATGTATAATATTTAGCAGCTGCGTTGATGGCATTCTGAATCACATCATTAGTCTTTCTGTGGATTTGGAATAAGGTCCCGCAAGACAAATTCATTTGTCATTATATTTATTATATATTCTCATAGAATTTCTTCCAACTGTGGTGACAAGATATCTGCAATAATAACAGTGGCAGCACCTAGTAATATCAATGGGAAGAAATAGGATTCTCCAAATATAGATGTGCAAGATGGAACACATTTAACTTTTTGGAATAACATTCAATAATCAATTTGACATTTAATGAACACAAATTATTTCCTGCCCTGAAACAAAATTAGTAAATAATTAGTGCAATAAGAAAAATTTTGCAGAAGTGTACAGTATTTTCACAGGTTGCCTGACAATACTAAAAAATAGTAATTAGCATGCTCTAGAATAAAACATCATATTATTGGGTAAGAAATATTTTTTAAATATTCACTACATTATCCAAATTACGTTTTGTCACTCTATCTCTTTCTCATGAGTTTTTGTAGCAGCGAATTTTCCCTGACCCCTTTGCCAGGGAGAACTGGAGTGTGGGCACTTGGACTAGCTGGCCACTTTGGCACTGGCTGATGCAAAGTCCACTCACTGGAACCCTTAACACTCGACCCCTCTGGGTGGGAGCATGCAGATGAGAGGGTGCAGGAACGGTGTGAGTGTTTTTGGGTGCCAGCCTGAGCAAAACTCCCTTTTGCCCATGGCAGCAGCTAGGGTGGAGTACCTGAGACCCCTGAAACTCCAGAGGGCTTGCGTTACAGTGCTTTCATAAGCTTGGCCTTACGCAGACTGCTAAGTGTTAAAAAGCTCAGTGGGCCCTCTGCCTTTTCACCTGAGGCGGTTGCTGTCTGCCAGTGAGGGCAGAGGGTCAGTGTGACAGCCTTTAGCATCCGCACCTGTGGCACCCAAGCTCTTGTTTGGCATTCAGAAAAAGTCAGGACGCTCGAACAAATTGAAGGGTGGTGAATGTGGAAGTTTTTATTGCTGAAGAAAGTGGCTCTCGGCGGGAAGAAGAGCTGTAAAGTGGATGGAGCGGGAAGCTGATCTTCCCCTGGAGTCTGGCTATCCCTTGTAGGACTCCTCCCCAAAGCAACACCTTCAAGCCCTTCCTCTGAGGTCAAGCTGCATCTCTCTAAGGTCTCCTAGTCTCTGACGTCCAGCTGCTTCTCCTCTTCTCTGCTTTCTCTGCCTGTGGAGCCTAAGTTTTTGTGGGCACAGGATGGGGGGCCGGGTGGGCCATGGGTGGTTTTGGAAAAGGCCACATTGCAGAGGGAAAACAGGAATGCATGTCCCTCCCTTTGGACTGCGGTTCAGAGTTGAGGGTGGGATCCTTGCTGGGGACCCACCCTCTTCTGCCCAGAATTTCCCTGCTTCCTGTCCCTATTATTTTGATAGTTTTTGAAGAGATATTGTTCTAAAAATAAAATAATGATTGTTACAGGAAATTTTAGGCTTGAGTTGTTAAAATGAATAAATAGTAAGGCTTATATCTTAATTTACCTTATAAGTGCAAGTCATTAACGATTAATGTTATGAGTGAATACTAATTATGAACAAAACAAATAATTTTTAGTTCCTTATAATTTACATACAATTAACGTAAAATATATTCTTCATTTGAAAAGATGTTTTTCTTTGTCTGCAGTTGGATATTTTAAAGGTCAAAACCAGAAAACTAGCAAATTTATGTTTTATATAACATAAAAATGATTGTGCATTGGCTTTGTACCGTCTCCCTTTATGAAAAGTGGCATACATTAATAATATAGGGCTAAAATAAAAAGACATTTTAATTTTTTCATATAAGTAAAGTCCACCGAAATTGAGGCCAAACCCATGCCTACATGTCAAAGTAAATTTTATTAGTAACCAGTTGATTATTATCAATGGTTGTACTATACCATTTCTATTACCCTCCAAAGTGTAAGTGAATAAGTAGTAAACAAAACAGTAAAACACATTGTAAAAGCATATTAATTAGATTTCATTTAATTGAAGATTCTAAAATTCAGAAAATCACTTGAAATCTAAAGGAAACTCCTTTATCCTGCCCTGGAAAATAAATGATGTACTGGAATGCAAGAAAGAAAAATCTCCAAAGCTTTAGACAGAAACTATTTGTATATATGTCTGTACATATGTTTCACCCACCCCAGAGACTGAGACATATGGCAATGCATTCAATGGAGTATTAGAGTATTTCATAAAAAATTGCAGCAGCTAAGATTATAGGAGAATAGACAAGATTCTTTCTGGTCCATGACATCATCATAAGTTACCTTGGGAAACCTAAGGAAAAAATATGCACAGTCATCTAATGGTACATATGCATAAAATATTTGTTTTCACATGAATCCCAATTAATTTAAAATATATGTTTGAGATATAAAAGCAGATAGAAAACATTTTGGAAACACTACATAAACATTATTTTGCTTCTCTAGTTTTAAAATTATTCCATATTTTCCCTAAGTTTGAAAAATCATATATTTTACAACAGTAACAGGGAAACCTGTGAA
Source organism: Mandrillus leucophaeus (assembly GCF_000951045.1). Classification (NCBI taxonomy): domain Eukaryota; kingdom Metazoa; phylum Chordata; class Mammalia; order Primates; family Cercopithecidae; genus Mandrillus; species Mandrillus leucophaeus. Next base: position 6,371,549 of record NW_012110030.1, on the reverse strand, counting down.
ATCTCCAGGGACTTTGTAATTCACTTGGTTCCCTAAAATATTAAGTGAATTCAGGAGGAAATGAATGATTCTGGTGAATTATGAAACCAGAAATGACTTTTAATTTATTTCTTATATCAGTGCTCTCACCTTTTAGAAATCCCTTTAAGAAATGAACCTTATAGTACAACCTTACTATATTAAAACATAATAAGCTATTTCATTACTATTTTCATGTTTTGATTACATAGCTATAATCAAAAGAAAATGTTTAAAGGAGTAAAACACAAGCTACATTTATGAACACCATTAAAATCCTCAGTATTGCTTCTTTCAGCAGTATCAACAAGGTATGGTAATGTGACATAGGGGAAATTTGTGTATAATAAACAACAGTTTATTTTTAGATGTAGACAATTCATCCTATAGTAAATAGCATTAAAAATAACAACTTTTCATTTTTTATCACACCCCGTGATAATATAATGATTCTTTTTATTGAAGACTGATTGCAAAGAGCTATTTTAAATAATTCCAAAAGCTCAAAGGACATGCCTTCTCAAATTCCTCTAGGTGCTCCAAAAGTCAAGAAAGATTATGCCCAAGTTTCACATTATGAAGAATTATATTTACAAATATACCCTGATATAAACTTGAAAAGCAGAGCCCATTCTCAAGATATTAAATGAATACTTCTTTTTTAAATCATGGCATCAGTCCAAGGTAAATGTTTCTTCTACTTCTTCCCCAATCCTTTTATTTTTCCACCCAGCAATTAAAAGTCAGAATAATTTCACATTCTGGTAACACTTGCACCAAAAATATAATGGAACATATAGAAACAGCAAGAATTGTGACTATCAAGTCATAATTTTAATATGTTATTTCTTCTTTACCACCCCCTCCATGGATATTATACTTCATTTATTGAGGACATGCATCTTTTAATAACACTTTTAAACTGTGTAATGGGATGTTCAGTTTAATGTATAAACATACTCTCAGAAAACCTTGCAAATTAGAATGTTGGAAAATGGTGTTTCCCTAAGGCTGCTTAGAGCATACATTTAAATGGAGTACGACAACAGTGCAAATATGTGCCACTGAAAGCTCTCTATATGAATGCATCATTTGAATATTAATATGTTGATAGAGAATTGTTTTGTTTAAATAGAAGCTGTTTCATTAGAAGACAAAGGTATAGGCAGCAAACTCTAGGACTGATTTCCCAGAGTGGCAATTGTTTCTTTTTCCTTCAAAGCTATTGTCAGTTGCAATCTGTACAGATTTTTGTACTAACTTTTAGATATTTTATTAGATGGCATATTTTTGCTGGAAATGTCAAATAACTCTACTGATAATATCATATTTAGGGCAGAATTGGATTTGTTAGCAGATATAAGAATATAATCTGAGACTGGTTAAGAAATCTAATTTAGAATTTAAAAAAAAAGAACAGAAAAAGAAAGAAACAAACAGAAATGCCTGAAATGCCTGAATGTCTAAAATGAAAATTTCATGGGATGGGATTAACTGCAGAGTAAATAATTCAGATGAAATGTTTACTGAAGTCAAAGACTTACCCAAAGAAACTATCCAAAAGTAAAAAAAGAGAAAAATTAACAAAATAATAAACTAGTAGTACTGAAGAATGAGAAATAGGACAACTTCAAGCAGCCTAAATTAAGTGTAAATGAAGTAGCTGAAGAACACAAGGGTAATACAAAAAATATTTTAAAAATATATAGGTGGAAAATTTCCAATATGATAAAACTTTGAAGCCATAAATCTAAGAATATCAACAACATACAAACAAAAGAAACACGAAAAAACTATACCAAAATCTCACAATAAATTACTTCCTTAAAAAATAAATAAAAATGTTAAAAGCAGCAAAGACTGCATTATGACAAACAAAAAAGGATAAGATTTAACAACAGGTTTATGATTAGAAACAAAGGAAACAAAGACCAACATCTACAAAGATCTGAAGAAAAAAAAAATAGTTAACCTAAAATTCTATACACAGTGAAAATATATTCCAAAAACAAACAAACAAACAAAAACCAGAGGGTAATGGGCAAAATGGCATAGATTTCTCCCTCCTTTCTCCTTCCTGCTAAATACAACTACAAGCCATGAAAATAATGAAAAGGCAACCAAGGAGAGCTCTTAAAGGTGGACAGAAGAAGACAATTGGTAATGGATCCCAGGACTGGAGAAACTATGCAATAGCAGGAAGTTTTATGAGCTCCCACTCAATAATAACAGAGAGTCTAGAGGCAGGCTTCTAAAAGAAATGCATATCCTGACCACCAATTGAACAGAAGGTGGCCAGGTAGGTTTATTCCTCTTAGGATTAAAGAACAGTGACAGCAACAGCATCCAGTGTGTGCAGAAGCATTGGCAAAGGTGGTTAATGGGAGTTCCACTAACATTAAGTAGCTAAAGAGAGGGTTTTGTTTCCACTCTGGGCCTGGGGATCTATTTGTTCACGTTGAAACATCAGGCAGTGCGGGGAACTGACAAGGAAAATCACACCAGAACAAATATCTAGACTGGAAAGTCTTTTCTTTCCATGGGTCTGACACAGCCTTCCTTACTTTAGATACATCCGGTGGCCAGGGGACACAAGGAAGGGGAATCTTACCACAATATGCAATCTGACCCCGAATGTTCTCTACACCTCTCAGGGCTGAAGTACCTCTTTACTCACTGGGAGACACGAAGCAGGAAAGTGGCTCTGGTTTGGCCAGAAAATACTGCCACAACTGCTCAGTTCAGAAAACAGATTTCATCTTCATGGGTCAGAGACCACCTTTCTCCATCTAGAGGCATAAGGAAGCCTGGCTTGTGGAAGCTCCTTCCACCTCCTCCGGCCACAGCACCATTAGAGAACAGTATTTGTTGACACCGAGAGCTTTTAAAATAACACACACAAAAAAGCTTTAAAAAATAATTGAAAGCAGAGCCCACAAAAATAGCCCAAGACCCACGTATTAAACTTACACAGGTTAATTGACTGAAAAAAGAAAAGATTTAAATAAGACCCAGAGTCTCTTAACATAAGAGATAAAATGTCCAGGACAAAATAGAAAATCATCTGTCATTCCAAAAGAAAAATCACAACTGGAATGAGAAAAGACCAATAACTGATATGCACATTGAGAAAAATTAAATAGTGGAATTATCTAACAAGGGATTTAAAACTCTCATCCTAAAAAATATTTTAATGAGAAGTTACAGATTCTCTTGAAACAAATTTTAAAAATTGGAAATGTCAGCAAAGACACTGGAGTTATAAAATGGAAACTGTAAAGATGAAAAACACTATACTGAAAGAACCCTCACTAGGTAAGCTCAGTAGTGGTATAAAAATGATACAGAATAAAATCAGTGAACTTGAGAACATATCAATAGAATTTGTCCAACTGGAACATCAGAGAAGATGTAGACTTAAAAAATATTAGAGCCTCTAGGACTATAGGATAATTTCTTTAAATTAACATTCATACTATCAAAGTCTCAGAAGGCGAGGAAATAGAAAGTGGCTGAAATACTAGCTGCAAATTTCCAAAATGTGGTTAAATACATAAACCTACAGATTAAAGAAGCTGAGAAAACCACAAATAGGATAAACTCACATAAATCCACAGTAGATGCATCAAAATTAACATGTGAAGATTAAAGAAGAGTTTAAAAGTTTGAAAGCGGCAAAAGAGGAACAACACATTACCTACACGAGTAAGCTAATTCAAATGACAGTTAACTTTCTCATCTGAAAACATGGAGGAAGTGGTATAATATTTTTGAAGTGTGGAAAAAAATAAACACAAGTGTCCACTATTAATTCTTATCTGTGAGAACTATACTTCAAGAATGAAGTTTGAATAAATGATCAGCCCAGTGAGAATAAGCAAAGCCTATTTATTCAGAGTTTGCTATAGTAAAGGAGTCAGAAGCTCATTTGGATTTGGCAGAAATTCAAAGCCAAGCGGAGGAGGAAAGCTTTATAGGAGGAAAAAAAGATGGTTTCTGACATCCCTTGGTTGGAGGCAGCCGGGATGGGGAAAGTGGAGGTAGGCTAACTAGAGCAGGGCATCCTGTATGGTTAGTTAGGAAGGTATATTTGGATTTCTCCAATTGTTCCTAAGTTAGAATTGAGGGCAAAAATTAGGAAACCTGTCAGTTGCTGTTAAAGTTTTGACTGTTCAGATTTGCTTGCCACAGAAGTTGTGGTTGGGCTTCCTGCACCATTTGCCGCAGGTTGTAATTTAGCCTTCCAGACTGATTGTTGCAGACTGTGAGTTAGAGTTCTGGTTTAAATCTAGCTGTTGTTTGGATACCCAGTGAGGAGAAATACAGGTATTTTCAGGTGAAGGAAAGTTAAAAGAATGTGTCTCTAGCCTACCTACAGTTAAAGAATGGCTAGAAGAAGTTCTTCGAACAGAATAAAATGATGAAACTTTTGGCGCATTAAGAAAAAAGAAAGGCCCAGGCGCGGTGGTTCATGCCTGTAATCTCAGCACCTTGGGAGGCCAAGGCAGGAGGATCACTTGAGGTCAGGAGTTTGAGACCAATCTGGCCAACACGGTGAAACCTCATGTTTACTAAAAAAATAATAATAATAAAGCCTGCAATGGCTAGAGAGGTTAGCCAATTCATGAATTATTCATTACCCAATTAAACTTCTAAAAATTTAATTTGGCTGAAGTTCTTCTTTTATCATGATAAAGAATACATGGAATTTGTTTATATCATTTTATAGCTGTGTATGAATCTACAATTATCTCAAAATAAAACGTTTAGTTAAATAAAAGCATAAACCACCAACAAAGAAAAGGAGAATGAAGATGTTTTCAGACATTAAAAAAGCTGAAAGAATTCATTACCAGCAGAACTTCAGTACAAGAAATCTTAAAGGAATTCCATCAGGTATGAGGACTATGATACCAGATGAAATTTTAAGTCTGCTCAAGAATAAGAAGCACAAGAAATAGTAACTATGTGTGTAACTCATGTAGCTTAGAAGCATATTCACATTTTCTCTACCTCTCTTATTTATCTATAATAAAGTTTTACCTATAATGAAGTTATATTTTTATATTCATGGTGCAGGGATGTATTTTGGACATAATTTGAAGGGAGTATATATATTAATATCACGGCTTTACTACTTACTAACCAAATAGCTGTAAGCAAGAAATAGTTTTCATATATTATTTTTCAATTTAGAATAAGGCTGTCAATACTATTGTTATATTACTATTATCAATGGAGATGAACTAATACGCATTTAAACAGCCAACACAGTATCAGGTTCGTAATTGTTAATCCTTAAATAATGTGTTAATTTCTTTGATGAACATTGTGTCTTCCTAATCTTACCCCCTGTTTAATCATATTGTTATTGAACTTTCAAATATTTAACTCTTAAAATCCTATATTAATTGAAATCCAGCTTTATGGTATTAACATTTTTAGATCTCCATCCTATTTCTTATAGTTTTAAGGAGAATTTCTTTCTGAGTTTACAGAATATGTTTATCAACAATAAATGTATTATTTTCTGGAAGCATCCCATTAGTGTTTTTGTTTGTTTGCTTGCTTGTTTCCTTGTCATCACCAATTTAGGTCAACTAATATTGTTGTGTTGAGAAACTAGATATTCCACTAGGGACTAGGGAAGAAAGGTGTAGAATTTCTTAAAATTTTCAGCATTTAAAAAATTTTGTTAAAGCACCAGAAGTAGGAGGATTAGGAGACCAGTGAAGTGTATGTCTTCTCCATCTTCACAGACTACAAAGGACTGTTTGCTGCAGCTGCTGGCTGTATCAGCCACAGCACCATAGAATTTTTGAGTTAACTATAAAACATATTACTTAGATTTCAGATTCATAATCCCTCTGGTGACAGTTATCTAGGTCAAATTATGGTATCAATAGACCTTAATTGTATAATTCTATTAAATAATTTCCTGAGCACTTAATATCCAATTATTTAAATATTTATTAAACATGGATTTTTTGTCAAATACTATATTTGTCACTTTTATATAACTTTTGTAAGATATGTTTTTGGTCCTTGAAGATCCCCAGATCTCAGTCTGTTTGCCTCCTACCTGACTTCTTCTGATAAATATGTTTCTTTATAAGGCCTCCATTGAATTCAAACAGTTTTTATTAAGCTACTAGAGGATTCAGGTTCCACCCTATTGCAAAAAAAGTCAAGAAAAAATTAGCTGGTAGAATTAACAGTGAAGGGGAGAAATATAGTTATTAGTGTTACACTGTCATTCAGATCTCATAATAAAGTGTAATTAAAATATTCTATTTATAGAAACTATCTGTGACAATAAAAATGCTAATATGAATCACCAGCATTCAAATAGTTAACTATATTTGGTTAAATATTTATATTATTTTTCCTTCATCTTATAACTCAGGTAATCAGCCATAGTTGGAAAAAATAAAGAAAAATCACTAATATCATAATTTACTAAATAGCTTAACTTTATCAACTTAAAGTTAATATCAAAATACTGACATCATTTAATAGAAAAGTGAAAAATTGTGCCATTTTAAAACTACTTTTAACCTCAAGCAGTGGCAGAAGCATCTATTCCCGTACAAAAATTGATGTCAATAGACTCATTTTTATTGCATGATTTTCAAAAAAGAGTATATTTTCCCCTGTAACAATGAAAGCTTAAACATTTTATAAGTAGTTATGCAAAATAGCCTTATAAGAAGAAATGAATAATGTATTTCTCCTGACTTACATTTCTGGGTTCTAAAAAAATATATCTATAAATCAGTTTCTTAACTTAGTAACATCTAGATGCCTTTACCTTAAGAGTTATATGGCTTTTATCCACCTGTTTTGAACAAAAATCTATATCTGTTACCTCTATTACCTACTTTGTAGGCAACACATAATTACTAAAAATGTATAAACAAGCACAATATCCATAATACAGAAAATCACATTCAGTATATTTAGTTTCTATGATGTCATATTTCTGCAAAAGGCTTTAGTTTATTGACAGCTAACAAAGCCCAAATATGTGGAAAGGGGATGATGTAAGTATAAATAGCAACCAAAATTCTCTCCAAACATTTATTATCAATCTGATCATTCAGACATGTATAAAGAATTCTATGTAATACAGTAACAAATATCCTGTTGGTTATTGTAAGCAATGTGCAAACTCATGTAAATTGGGTATTAAGTTATGTACAGTCTTCTGATACCAATATCTTAATATTGTTTGAAAATTTTTACACACAAAATGATTTTAGCTTTCCAATGGCGATAATATTGATCAATGCCTATTCAAAAGGAAAGGTATAATGATCATCTGATGATTTTCCTTATCCTTCTCCTCTCAAAGTTACAATACAGTATTTACCGTGTCAAAACTACACAATGCCATAGTAAGTACTAGAATATAAAGTATTATAAATGGGAATTTTCCAAGTGTATCAACTTAAGATAATGTAGTCAAATATGTTATTTTAAAATGTTTATTGATATGGTTTGAGTTTGTGTCCCTGCTCAAATCTCATGTCGAATTGTAATCCTGAATGTTGGAAGAAGGGCCTGTGGGAGGTGATTGCATCATGGGGTAGATTTACCTTTTGGTGTTCTCCTAATAGCGAGTGAGTTCTCATGAGATCTGGTTGTTTAACCACATGTATCACCTCCCACTTTGCTCTCTTCCTTCTTCTCCAGCCATGTAAGATGTACCTGCTTTTCCTTTATCTTCTGCCATAATTGTAAGTTTCCTGAAGCCTCCCCAGCCATGTTTCCTATTCAGCCTGTGGAACTATGGGCAAATTAAACCTCTTTTCTTTATATACTACCCAGTCTCAGGTAGTTCTTTATAGCAATATGAGAATGGACTAATATATTTATGTTTTTATTTTTTATCAATTAAGGAGAATTTAAATCAGTGATGTTGATCTATGGCCTTCCTTGGCTAATTTAAATTTTAAGTCCTGAAAATCCTTAATCTACACAAATTGTTGCTACTTCCTGGCCTTATGATTTAAGATGGTAGGTGAGATGAATGCAAAGGGTGTTTGGTTTCTACACATTGTCTACAAAACAAAGATAGTTAAACATTTGGATACAAATCTCTTGTATAGACCAGAGATTGTCAGAATGAACCAAAAAAACAAGACTCAACTGTATATTGCCTACATAATACCCATTCAGGGAGAAAACTCTAAATAACTCTGGGAATAGCAATGACTTTTTAGATCCAGCATCCAATATACAACCTGTGAAACGAAGAATTGATAACAAGGACTTTATTAAAATTAAAAATGCCTGCTCTGTAAAACACAATGTCAAGAGAATGGAAAGACAAGCCACAGACTGAGGTAAAATATTTGCAAAAAACACATTGGAGAAAAAAAATCCCTGCTTTCTAAAATATACAAACAACTCTTAAAACTCAACAATAAGAAAATAAATAGACTGATTAAAAAATGTACATAAGACCTGAACTGATACTGCAACAAAGAAGATATACAGATGGCAAATAAGCATATAAAATCATGTTCCACATTACATGTCATTAAGTAATTATAAATTAAAACAACTAAAAATACCAATATAAACATATTAGAATGGCTAAAATCCGGAAAACTGACACCACTAAATGCTGGGGAGGACATGGAGCAACAGATACTTTTATTTGCTGGTGGAAATACAAAATAGTAGAGCCACTTTGGAAGACCCTTTGGCCATTTCTGCCAAATATAAACATACTCTTACCCTAAAATACAATGATCACACTCCTTGGCATTTGTCCAAATGACTTGAAAACTTACATCCTCACAAAAACCTCTCTACAGATGTTAATAGCAGCTTTATTTACAATTGCCCAAATTTGTAACCAAACAAGATGTCCTTCAGTAGGCAAATGTGTAAGTAAACTGTGGTATACCCAAACAGTGGAATATTACTCAGCATTAAAAAAAATAAGCGTCTAGCCATAAAAAGACAAAGGGAATTTACATGAATATTACCAAATCAAAGGAGTCAATCTGAAAAAGTTACATACTGTATGATTCCATGTATATGAGATTCCAGAAAGGACAAAACTGTGAAAACAGTAAAAAGATTAGGGGTTGCCAAGGGTTGTTTGGAGAAGGAGGGATAAATAGGCAGGGTACTGAGGATTTTTAGGATAGTGAAATTGCTTTGTAAAATATAATAATGATGAATACATGGATATTTTTGCTCAAACCTATAGAATGTACAAATCAAGACTGAACCCTAATGTAAATTATTGGCTCTGGCTGATAAGGATGTATGAATGTGAGTTATTTTATTGTAACAAAGGTACAACTGTGGTGCCAGATATATTTACTGGGAGAGATTGCATAAGTGTGGCGAATGCTCTGTACACTGTATTCAATTTTGCTGTGAGCCTGAAATTACTCTAAAAATAAAGTTTATTAATTACCAAAATATAGTTTACATTGTTTTAATGTTTTCCATCTGAGAAAACTAAAACAAACCAAGTAAATCTCTTATGTGAACAATCCAATACGAATTCATATATGAACCTCATCTAAACAGTGATGTTAAGATAGAAAGCAAAAAGTATCAGTGGATCTTTACCTGCTAGCATTTTCTAAAATGATAAAAAAAAAAAGGTATAATAATGCCAAAATACAGATAATGATTCATATCTTTCCTTTAAAATAAGATTTTTGTACATACATTTTAAATTAAAGACATTTATCTTGAAATATTATCTCTGCATATTATACTTGGGATTTTCCCTTTATCCTAGATATGCATACTATAAATTATCCTTTTTTATCATATAGTTACATTTGTATCAAGTTCACATGTAGCTTGTTATACCAATACTTGTAAAAAATTTTGTGTCATGAATGTTACGTGTTGCCTAGAACTAGATGTGTGTACATGCACATACAAATGAGAGCAAGTGAAACTGGTGAAATCTGAGCAGGTAGATAGGTTGTGTCAATGTCATTTTGTTTTGTGTGATATTGCATTATACTTATGCAAGATTTTACCATTAGGGAAAATCAGACAAAGACTATAGCAGATATGTCTTATCCATATGATTGCATGTGAATCTACAATTATCTTAAAATAAAAAGTTTGAGACATATTTGATATAAAATATATTACTATATTTTATAAAATTTTATGAAATATTATTCTATTTTATATCTTAAAATTAAAAAGTTCAAAAATTCTATTTGTAAAATATATATAAGCTATAATATATGCAATATTATGTTTCGATAACAGATATTACAAAACAAACGCTCTATATGGTCCACCAAAATTTTATCTCAGCTATCTGATAATTATATTCACACTTTTTTCCAAAATAACCTCACTACTTTAGGTTGTATAGTAAGAATGTATATATATACTTTAAACTAGAATTCTTCACTTGTATTTTTACTAATGTTTGGATGCTAGGCCATCACTGGGTTCCTTGCATGAAAAAAATGTGACCTTCACATATGGGAAAAGAGTATCTATGTTGACACACCTGAAAATCATGAATCTCCTAAGCTCTCTCACCCTAAAAAATGTTCACACAGTACAGAACTATTTCTCCCCAAGAAACTTAAGAAGCAATACTCTTTGACTTGGTGCCATTACATTCACCATTTATTTCTCCAAACTATTTACCAAAGCAGTTGGGTTTTTAAAATTTTATTTTAAAGTTTATAAATACAATCCTTAAAACTGTGAAATAAATTTACTTTGCCTGTAAGAGCAAAATTTTTAACACAGTTTCAAGGTCCTGCATAATCTAGCTTCTTGCTTTTTCTGCAACTTTACACACAAGTCTTCATTCTCAGTGCTTGGACTCAGAGGGTTAGATCTTGACTGCAGTGTCCTGTTTCCTCATTCTGAGAGTCTTTGAACATAATGTATTTTTATCTGGAGACATCCTTCCCTCCAGCATGCCCCTTCCCATTGTTAATAACCTTTTATATTTATTCTTTCTATCTAATGTAGCCTTTCTACCTAATGTAGATTAAGTACCTTTTTATGCCCTCATTTCATTACATTTATTCCTCTTTTATTGGCCATACCACTTCATTTTTAATTACTTGTTTAGTATATAACATCCCCCACAATGTCACTTTTGTGAGGACAGGGACTATGGTTCTCTGTTGTATCACAGTGGCTTTTTTCACTTAGAAGATTCTTTTTTTTTTTTTTAATTAATTAAAATGTCTTTATCACTTTTTTTAAGCCCTTGTGTTGTTGTTCTGTTTGCCATGAACTGGAAAACATATCATAAGAAGGAAATATGACGTAACAAGCACCTCAGAGAGGTACACAGAAGACACCATGAGGAAAAGTTTGGCCGTCAGCTAGTGGTACAATTCCTTAGTAGTGGGTATGTTTGGCAGTAGAAGAAAAGAGTTAACTAAATAAAGGTATAGGAACAGTTTGTCATACCTTTCTAATATTGATTTTTTGTACTTGCCTATGGCCTCTTGTTGATTTCCAGTTGCTTACTGTACTTACAGCCATTTGAGACCATTCCCAAATGTCGGATCTATGTGACAACAAGTGTTTGAAAGTCAAATAATACCACAACTGTCATTACTGTTTGAGTGGCATAGTATAAAAGGCAAGGACTTTTGAATCAGATTAAAATTAGGTTCAATTCCTGACAACTCACTAGGTGTGTATTGCATATTCTTGGTCAAACTTCTTAACTTCTCTGATTTAGGATGATGTTTTCTACTGACCTTACATGCATAAAAAAATGTGTAATGCAAAACAATCAAAATGGAGTAAAAAAGTTATATATCTATATACAACATATATATAAATGTTTGTATACATATATATACAAATACACCTATATGTATGCATATACACTTATACTTGTATCAGGCTAGTATTTTTTCTGCTGTCCATTCACTATTAGACTTGGGAAATAAATTCATTTATTTTTACTGCAAATCATTTTTAATTGCTTATTTTTAGCAGAGTGGTCTGAGTCTCATTGTTTAAATGTAATTCAACTTTAACTCTGCAAGTATTTGATGTCTAGGATGTGTGAAATCCTTTTCTATAACATTATTCTTATCAGCAAAATTTTGTATATGTTAATAGATTAGTCATGCAAGGAATAATTTTATTATTTTAAAACATAATATACTATATTATAATTAAAATTTTTATGACAAACTGATGTCTAGAGAACATAAATAACAAGAATTTTGTTGGGATTTGCTCACAATCATTTCAATTACCTCTGTTATAGGTTATGGTATGTATACAGCAGTGCTCAAGGAAGTATTTGTTAAATTAATGAAAACTGAATGAGATGGTAAAGCCAACACTCAGTACCAAGGTCGTCTAATGTTAAAGCCTGAACATAATAAACTTTCTCATTTAGTACATTATCCATTTTCCAGCAAATATCAATCTAAGATGTACTCAGCTCTGCTATTTAGCAGCTTCATTGTACATTAGCAGTGTTATGAAAATTTACTAAAGAAAGACACTTTCATGTTATCTTTTTTTAAAAAAATTAACCTTTGGATTTTATTGAATATAGTACTACCGTATTATCACTAGCTCTCAGTTTTCTCTTTGATGTTAATATAAAATTTTTGTAATTATTTTTAACAGTGGAATTGTATTTGGGTAAGTTAATTAATAATATATTATTAAATTTTCTTCAAAGTAAATTTTAAAAACCATCAAATCTATAACAATTATTTTGGTTATTTTTTGTGATAAGGCATATTATAATAATGGACATACAAAGAATTTATTTAACAACTTAAAAGAAATAGGAAATAGTCAAAGGAAGATCTCGTTATTCCAATCTTTTTAAACATTTTGATAATGCGTGAGATCAACTAGAGTGAGGCACTATAAAGCTTTTAACAGACATATTTAATAGAAAAGAAATATTTTATTAATTATACATTGTACAGTTATATAATACTTAAACATATTAGAGAATATGGGAATGTCAAAAAATTTGCTGGAGAGGTTCTTAAAATATATATGTATATACACACATAAACATATATATATGTATATACACACGTAAACATATACATATATAAACTTCTTCTTTTATTAGCTTATAGCACCAAATAATGTCATCATTATAGTCTTAGATCAAACTCTGTTAGGTGATTGATGACAAGGTAGTGATTCTCTATAGTTTTCTCATAATTATTTTCAAAAAAGTGAGTAGTTAATAAAATGAATTTTCTCGAATTTTTTATTTCCTTGTTAGCTAATCATCTAAACTAGTAACTTATCTCAATAAATAAGATTTTGAATATTGGCTTTATGCTAATGAGAAATAACTTAAGATTATATTATATACAAAATCAGAGGCTCTGAATAGGAAAAGAAGGCTCTTGTTTCTTTTTCAATTATATATCAATTCATACTCAAGATGTTCAAATTCTTAGATGGAAAAATCAGAAATTGGAAAGTGAGTAATAGCCAGACAAATTTTTCATTTCATGTGATCTATAACATGAAAGTTATGCATTTCATACTTTAGATTTGAAGTTTTGGCTATGTCCAAGACAAGAAGGGAAATAAACCATCTTCTTTCTTAAGTAGACTATATTGTCATGCTAATAAAAAAAACCACATTTCATCACACTCATAAAAATTTAACCTTGTATTATAATAATATTTACTGAGAAATAGAATTAACATGGCAGAATACATTACAAAAGCATTGCAAATAATAGTTACTATTAGAGATTCTATAAACATGAGAGAGAGAATCAAGGCCTGAAAGAACGAGGTTTATTATTCAGCCACACTCTTCTCTCAGTCTAGAAGGCCATGCCCAATTTTCTCAGATTAACATTAGGAGAGACCTTATCTCCATACAAATTTTTAGTTCCTTAAATGAAAGATGTTAGACAACGAGAGATGTATCATAAAATTAACTGCATTTGATTTAGAAATAAAGGAAGGCTTTAGAGTTAGATGGAAACAGAAAGTCTTTCCATAGTTATAATTAATTACTTAAGATTCTGAGTTTTCACTTGTTTGGATTTAAAGATGATGCTGAGTCACAAATTGTACCCCATTATTTCTAATCCAGATGGAAAATATACATTAGAATTAGCTAAACATCAGCAATATTATATGTAAAGCTAGTTTGGGGAATCTAGTTTCAATCTTTCTTATAGCTCTCCTTAATGCTCCCAGGCTAAGTAACATTCCATGTGTAGATCAGTTGCAGAATGGTTCCTCTTTAAAAGGAACACTATACTAACTTGATTCTCATACTTACTTCCCTTCCATGTTCTTGAAGAAACCTCCATAAACATGGGGAACACCAATATCTTTCCTTCTAAAGCCCTCATCTCTTCAAGGTTTCTCTTTCCTCATATATCAAGTTCATAATTATTTTCTTGCCTTCATATCTTCCCTACCCTTTCACATTTGCTGCTTTTATTACATGCTATGTCTTCTATCTATCACTTATTGGCATTTGAGTGATGATATTATCTTCCTTTCTCTGTGATAATCTTGGAAGAATCTATCCATTTGGCATTTTTCCTGCCCAACTCTCCCACATACTTCTGACTTTATTGACAAAAGCCTATAGAGCTATTATTGGTTGGTAACATTCTATCTCAGAGAGGAGCAAGGGAAATTGACATAAACTGAGAATCCTCTTTAGTTGATAGGAAGAAGAGAAAGCTCAGGTATATTCATAAAGTAATCATTCTATCTCATCACAGGGACAATTGTATAATGTGGTGTAAATTGTATGGGTGCAATAGAAAAGGAAGGTATGTTTGCTAGATTACATGATTCTGAATTAAGATATGAAGAACAAATTGAAGTTAATCAGATAATATGGAATATCAAGTCATTTCAGATAGAAGTAATACTATATACAATAGGCCAGGTTTGAGAACATAGGTTGCAAATTTGTAGAATCAATTTTGCATGGCTGAAGTTTCCTATACACTCACGATCAAGGTTAAAGAAATTAGAAGAATCTTGACCTTAGTGAATTTTATATAATGTTATTGAGCTTAGAATTTATGTGGAAGGCAATGGAATAAAAGAAAATACTTTAGGTTTAGAGAGTTACATGTGTGTATTTGCATTTTTAATTGCTCATTCTGACTATAGGGTGAGTAAGAGACTGTCATAGAATCGATACGTGATGTATACTGGTAGGCTCTTCTTCAAACCAGTCTTCTTTTCTTTCTGAGAACACAACTAAATTATATTTCTCAACCATTTTGCAGTTAGATGGGGTCATAAGCCTAAAATATGGCTAGTAGAATATTAGCTTGTATTGTGTCCAGGTCTTAAATATAAAAGCTTTCCATATGTTATGACTTACAATTATTTTTCCTTAACCTGGATGGGCATTGAAAAAGAGAGAGCCCAGAAGAAAAAATTCAGGATCCCTGAATCACTCTTTGGAAGACAGACACACTCTTATCAGGAACACAAACTTTGAAATTTATGTCAATGAAAAATAAACTTCTATCTTATTGCAACTGCATGTGATTTTGTTACAGAAGCTAGCATTATCCTAACAAATATCTATAATTTAAAATTTACTACCAGAAATAGCAAACTACCTAAAATGAAACAAAATCAAGCTGAAATCCAACTCCATTATATGATGACATCCTGAAAGAAGTAAAAGATTTATCAGTCTTTGAATGGTATTTATACAGTAGATCATCAGGTTTTTAAACAACTGGATGTGACTTAGCATGCAATTATAGCTGTCACGTAGTAAGACGTGAGCTTTCACTGAACTCCTATAGACTAGTTATCATAGATGTTTTAGAGCTGTTTGTAAAGTTAAGGAATCCAGATTGTGCGACAATGTTCACAACTACTCTTGTATGTCTTTCTAAATTTCCTTTTGTTATATACTTTCTAAATTTCCTTTTAATATGTACTATATCATTAGAGTTTCTTAGTTGCTGGCAACAGAGCTGACTGATCAACTGGACAGATGCCACCACTGGATACAAATCAAAGTATGAATAGCACCAAGAAAGTTTGGCCTGCCCCCACCATTATTGCCTAGTAATACCATCACCAGTGAGAATCAAATATGACCACCCATCTCTTTTCTGTTTTTATACTTTTGCATCACTTGCTTAACAAAGTCCCAGCTGGGCACCCAGTTGGTCAAGTCTAAGTAAAGTCCCCATGTTTCAGTATCCAGAGATGCAGATAAAAGTTTTCTATTATGCCTTCTTTTATTTAATTTTCAAAGGTAGATAGTCATGAAATTGACTATTCCTAAAAATAAAGAAGGGAATTTTGATACAGGCAAAGAAAAAGTTAGCAAATGATCATTGTACTACCAATCTTCCAATATGTTGGATTAGAGACACATCTTCTCAACTATATCTATATTCAGGTAAACAAGAAACTTGGAAATGTCTCTGAATTTCTTTACTTATATCACCATTTATGAAGGCTGGTTTTCATTTTAGTGAGCTATTACTCACTTCACCAGAATTTTCCAGATCCTAAGATTAGAATTCTCTTGTCCACCTCACACCAAAAATATCCATATTGGATGGTAATATGATTTGGCTCTGTGTCCCCACCCAAATCTCATCCTGAATTGTAATCACCACATGTGGAGGGAGGGAGGTGATTGGATCATGGTGTCAGTTTCCCCCGTGCCTTTCTCATGACAGTGAGTGAGTTCTTACAAAATCTGATGGTTTTATAAGTGTTTGACACTTCCTCCTTCACATGATTCTCTCTTCTGCTGCCTTGCAAAGAAGATGACTGCTTCCCTTCCTACCATGATTGTAAGTTTCCTGAGGCCTCCTCAGCCACGTGAAACTGTGAGTCAATTAAACGTCTTTCCCTGATAAATTACCCAGTCTCAGATATTTATTTAATTAATGTAATAAATTGGTACTGAGGTGGTGGGACACTGCTATAAAGATGCTTGAAAATGTGGAAGCAACTTTGGAACTGGTAATAGGCAGTGGTTGGAACTTCGGAGGGCTTAGAAGGCAGGAAGATTTGGGAAAGTTTGGAGCTTCTTAGAGACTTGTTGAATGGTTTTGACCAAAATGCTAATAGTGATATGGACAATGAAGTCCAGGCTGAGAAGGTCTCAGATGGAGCTGGGGAACTTATCGAGAACTGGAGCAAAGTCATTGTTGCTATGCTTTAGCAAAGCGACTGGCAGCATTTTGCCACTGCCTTAGAGATCTGTGGGACTTTGAACATGAGATAGATGATCTGAAAACGGAACTTATGTTTAACAGGGAAGCGGAGCATAAAAGCATGGAAAGTTTACAGCCTGATGATGAGATAGAAGAGAAATACCCATTTTCTGGGGAGACATTCAAGCTGGATGCTGAAATTTGCATAAATAATGAGCAGTCAAATGTTAATAACCAAGACAATTGGGAAAGTATCTCCACGGCATGCCAGAGATGCCCCTTCCATCACAGGACCAGAGGCAAAATGGTTTTCTTGGCCAGACCCAGAGCCCTGCTGCTCTGCGCAGTCTCAGGACATGGCACCCTGTAACCCAGTCACTCCAGCTTCAGCCATGGCTAAAAGAGACCAATGGCTTCAGACGATGCAAGCCTCAGGCCTTGAAGGTCTAGGAGACAGAGATTGAACTCAACTCTGTTGAGATAAAGAGCAAGAGAGTCTTTAAGCACTGGGTTGAGCT
Source organism: Mandrillus leucophaeus (assembly GCF_000951045.1). Lineage (NCBI taxonomy): Eukaryota > Metazoa > Chordata > Mammalia > Primates > Cercopithecidae > Mandrillus > Mandrillus leucophaeus. The sequence continues at coordinate 6,353,854 of NW_012110030.1, read as the reverse complement.
AGCAGAAAAGTACTAGAGGATGGTAGGGGGAGGTTACTAAATGTGATTAGATCATCATTGTTTGCTGATTGGTGCTTAACATATTTAGGCTCCTACCCTCACACTAAGACTAGAAGATAGGACCCCTATATTTCTTGATGATTACATGGGATAGTTCCCATGTCTTTGAGGAATGCATTCCTGGGCAACAAGACCAGCAAGAGGTTTGGAGAAGATACACATCTCAAAGGTGTAGAGAAAGAACTTATACTTGTAAGTTTTCTAAAATAAGCGCTCTAAGAAATGTCAGGGACCCAGTCAGAAAAAACAAAAAACAAACAAAAAACAGAAACAAAATTTTGTCTAAAATTTAATCAATCCAAGGAAAACATTAAGGCCATCTTACTCATATTTGGTCATATACATTTATCCTTAAAATATTCTGAGATTTAAAAAATAGGAGTGATGACTGGTATATCCTTGATTTGATGCTTGTCAATGATTGGACATGAGCCTTTGACATTTAAAATACTTTTTAATTTTATTTTGTAAAAGTGAAAGCTGTTCTCTTTTTCAACTTGTAATGTCTCATAATTTCTAGACTTCTCCTACCAGCACCACATTTCTGAAATTGAGACTTTCATTGACATTTCTTTGAGCTTTAGATAATTCATGTAAAGCTTGTAATTTTTTTTACAGGTTCAATTAGCAATGAATACCTAAAATTAACTTTCTGGTTTTCAAGCTCTTCCCAAGGAGGTAGAAGTTTATTGACTTTGTTTACAGTCTCCCATGTTATTACAATATGTAATTACTTAACTGTATAACATATATGACTATTCTTTTGTTTTTGCAAGAACATCATTTACTGCTCATTGCCAATCTTTCAGCCAATGCTGTATCTTTTAGAGTGTTTTTGTTATGACAATGCCAATTTCAGTACAAATCAGTAGACAGGCTAGGTTATGCTGAGATAACACTCTTAAAAATTGTATTGGCTTAAAACAAAGTTTACTTTCTTGATAACATTACATGTCTATTTTTGATTTGCTGGAGACTGTGATATACATCTTCTTACTCTGGAAGTAAGCCCTTTGAGCAAGTATGATATCAAAAGAAAAGATAGTTCTGGTGTTCCTCCCACTGGAAATTAAAGTCTCCAGCCTGAAATGACTCACATCACTTCGACTCACAAATCATGAGCTCAAGCATACCTTTAACTGTACCCAAATATAAGGTGGCTGGTGAAAGAAACTAACTCTATGACTAGGAGGAAGGCAATACTAAAAATACCTAACAAAAATATTTATCATTACCAACATAATAACTTTATTTTTCTTTTCTCCTGCCATTTTCCCCAAAATGAGTAAAATGCAATAAATGTATTTTTTTTATCAATCCCTAACCATCATTAAGTATTGTGAAACAATAAAATAGATTACTGGTGCCAAAATCAGCACTACACAAAATATAAACGATAGCCATTACACCCTGAATTAAAAAATCTAAATAAGAATATAACGACCAATTACAATAGAAAGTATTCATTAAAGTATTTCTGGGTTAGTTTCTCAGCCTTTGCATTCTTGGAATTACACCAGTGGTTCACCAGGGACTGTTGGGCCATTGGCCACAAACTAAAGGCTGCACTGTCAAGCTTCCCTAATTTTGAGGCTTTTGGACTCGTTCTGAGCCACTACTGGTTGAGCCACTACTGGTTTCCTTGCTCCTCAGCTTGCAGACAGCCTATCATGGGACTTCACCTTGTGACCGTGTGAGCCAATTCTTCTTAATAAACTCCCTTTTATATACACATATGTCCTAATAGTTATGTCCCTCTGGAGAACCCTGACTAATACAGCTGGACATGTAGCTGATGTTAATCTTTTTGATGGTTTGATTTGTATTCTGTCAACAAGGCAAGGATAACACTTTGACCACTTTTATTTAACATAGTGCTAGAAGGCCTAGCCAGAGGAATTAGTTAAGAGAACATAAAAAATAAAAGGCATCCAAATTGGAAAGAGGAAATAAAATTCTCTGTTGGCAGATCACATGATATTATATATAGAAAACCCTAAAGATGCCACCAAAACCAGTTAGAATTAATAAATAAAGTCAGTAACATTGCAGGATACAAAATCAACATACAAAAATTAGTAGTATTACTATACACTATTAACGAATAATTTTAAAAGCACATCAAAAAATCAATTTATAATAGTTGAGATAGTGGTGCTGCAGGTACCTCTGTGAAAATGGTAGAATCATGACTGAGACTGGGGTAGAAAGACAGTCAGTCACTACTGGTCTCCAGGGCAGAACACACTTTAGCAGTGGGTTTGGTTTCCAAGATGCACTGTGCCATAGCAGCTTAGTTTGCAGGGATGTGTTTGCTCAAGTTGGCTCTTACTCTGGGCAATGCAGCTGCATGAACTTTTCAAACTGGATTCAGGGCCTGTGAGGACTACAACTTTTCTGTAGCAAGAATTGTTGGCATTTGTAAAGGCAAATGGGATTTCCACCTAATCTTTTTCCCGTAAGAAAATGTTCCTTCCCTGCACCCTTCCCTCCTACTCCAAGCTGATCCCATCAGGGGAGATTGAGTGAGGCAAAATACCTCACTCCTTTCTCTATGAAACTACGCTGGGCTTCCATGATTCTCAGAGATGTTACTGCGCCCTGATACTCCCCAGCATGGTTCCTCAGGTAAGCCAGTTGAAATATAGCTGCTTATTTATTGTTTTAGACACTTTTTTTGTTGGGAGCAAGGGATGAGCACCAGACAACTTTAGTTGGTCATCTTACTGATGCCAATTGATTTATTTTTTATGTGTATCTACAGACAATGAAGAAAACTTTTAATGTTACTACTAGTTTAAATAATCTATAGCCATATGCTCAGAAGTTGTATACAAGTTTCAAGGGCAAATATTAGCACATTAAACATTACAGAGATTAATTAAATTTAAATGCTAGATTTTGAAACAATTTTTCTTCAACTCTATTCCTATTAGGTAAATAAACTGCCATTTCATTTAAGTTACAGATTGTTTTTCACTATAGAACTTATCAGTGTCACCAGTAATTTACTAAGAAGATGTACTTTTTCTAGGAATAAAGGACTACACTTATAGTTTCAATCAAAACTTATATTTAATGGCAAGCATTTAAAATTTTCTATTTGTTCTTTAAAAGTGGAATCAGCCACTATCTTTTTCAAAAGTGTATTTTTGTATTTCTTCTAATAAAGAAAAGTAGGATAAAAAGGTATTGAGAGCAAAGTTGAGATAAATTATAGGGCAAGAAAATACAGAACTCTTCTTTTGAAGATATTTGCTTGAAAGGGAAACCAAAAAAGCATTAGTATCAAAGATGCCACATTTTAAGTGATTCTCTGGGATATATGAACTTTTGTCACACAGATATTTTTAAGGTACACTGAAAAAAGATATATTAATAATTGAACCTTACATTTCAGTTTTAACTTAAAAGTGTCTTACAAAAATGAACTGAAAAATCTTGATTAAATCTCTTTTAGGTGGGTGAGTACAATTGAACACTAAAGGTCAGACATGGATTGGTTATGATTAGTGACAACAGTACTGCTATAGTAACATGAACACCACAGGCCCAGCACCAAAATTCTTAACTTGTGCAAAATGTTCAATGGTTCTAATGAACATCCTTTGTGAATCCAGGTCCAAATTGTACCCCATGTGCTCACATCTTTAGAAAATGTTTGAACTCAGTAATGCTTATTCTTGTTAACTGTGTGTAGCACAGCACATGTGAGTCACCCACAGCAGCATGAGGTAATTTGGGCTGATACTGCAATTACATTTAGATTTCACCATCTGTGTCAAGCAAATTCATTACAAATAAACCTAGTCCCTAATGAGGTGTGGCTTTGTCTAACAAAGAACAAAGATGATGAAAGTCACTTTACTTGTGCTTTTGGTGGTTACTATTCAGTGAGTACCATATTGATTTCTATGCAATTTTATAAAACAATACTATATCATAGCTGTATGACTGCTTAAAATTTCAGTTAGAACCTCCACTCAGGAGGCCCTTGGAAATTCTTATGAGAATATATAGAAGCATATTTCTCCACTAAATTCAAATACAAATTCCTGAATTTAGAAAGTTTATAACAATCTTCACAAAAATTGCAGCACTGATCATTAAAAAATATATGATATATATAATAAATTTTACAGAATGTTTTTATTATCCATTCTCTAATATATTTATATGCCAAACTGTAAGGAAGGCTATGATTACTATTTGTAGTGTTAAGGTTTTTGAAATTATAGTTATTTATTACATCATTATCAATTATTATGTATTGTATGTAACTGTGCTATATACTTTTTTAAACTTTTATGTTAGGTTCAGGGGTACATGTGCAGGTTTGTTATATAGGTAAATTGCATGTCACTGAGGTTTGGTACAGATTATTTTGTCACCCAGGTAATAAGCATAGCACTTGATTGTTTTTTGATACTCATTCTCCTCCCACCTTCCACTTTCAAGTAGGCAATGGTGTCCATATACACTGAATGTTTAGTGAGAATATGCAGTGTTTTGTTTTCAGTTCCTTTGTTAGTTCACTTAGGATTATGGCCTCCAGCTCCATCCATATTGCTGCCAAAAACGTACTCTCATTTCTTTTATGATTATGTAGTATTCCATGGTGTGGGTGTGTGTGTGTGTGTGTGTGTGTGTGTGTGTATCTCACATTTTTATCCAGTCTACTTTTGCTGGTCATTTACATTAATTCCATATTTTTTATATTGCAAATAGTGCTACAATGAATATACAAGTCCATCCATCTTTACAGTAGAACAATTTATATTCCTTTGGGTTATATTCCCAATAATAAGACTGCTGGGTCAAATGGTAGCTCTGTTTAAACTTCTTTGTGAAATTGCCAAACTGCTTTCCACAATGGCTTATTTACATTTCCACCAGCAATGTATGTGTCCCTTTTTCTCTGCAAACCCACCACCATCTATTATTTACTACAATGGCTATTGTAATAATAGCCATTCTGACTGGTATGAGATGATCTCTCACTGTGGTTTTGATTTGCATTTCTGTAACAGTGATATTGGAGCATTTTTTCACATGCATGCTAGCCACATGTAAGTCTTCTTGTGAAAAGTGTATTCATGTCCTTTGCCCACTTTTTAATAGGGTTGTTTGGTTTTTCCTTGTCAATTTGTTTAGGATCTTTACACATTCTGGATATTAAACCTTTGTCAGATGCAGATGCATAGTATGAAAATATTTTCTCCCATTCTGAACCTTGTCTATTTTGTTGAGAGTTTTTTTTTACTGTACAGAAGCTCTTTAATTAGCTTCCATTTGTCAATTTTTGTTTTTGTTGTAATTGTTTTTGGCATCTTCTTCATGAAATCTTTCCCAGGTCCTATGTTCAGAATTGTATTTTCTGTTATCTTCCAGTGTTTTAATAGTTTTAGGGTTTACATTTAAGTTTAATCCATCTTGAGTTGATTTTTGTATATGATATAAGGAAGGGGGTCAATTTTAATCTTCTGCATATGGCTAGCTAGTTTCCCAGTGCCACTTAATTGAATAATAAGTCCTTGCCCCATTGCTTCTTTTTGTCAACTTTGTCAAAGATCAGATGGTTGTAGGTATGCATCATTATTTCTGGGCCTTCTATTATGTTCTACTTTTCTACATGTCTATTTTTGTACCATGTTGTTTTGGTTAGTATAGCCTTGTAGTATCGTTTGATTTTAGCTAATGTGATGCCTCCAACTTTTTTTCTTTTTGCTTAATATTGCCTAGGCTATGCGGGCTATTTTTTGTTTCTATGTATATTTTAAAACAGTTTTTTTTTTTTTTTTCTAATTCTGTGAAGAATGTCATTGGTAGTTTTGGAGGAATAGCATTGAATATGTAAATTGTTTAGGTAGTATGGCCATTTCAACAATCTTGATTCTTCCTATCCATGTGCATGGATTGTTTTCCATTGTGTATGACATCTCTGATTTCTTTTAGCATTGTTTGAGCAATGATTTTCTAGTGATGTTTCACCTCCCTGGCTAGCTGCATTGCTAGGCATTTTATTCTTTTTACAGCTAACTGTGAATAGGATTGCATTCTTGATTTGGCTCTCAACTTAAATGTTTTTGGTATACAGGAATGCTACTGACTTATACACATTGATTTTGTATCCTGAAACTTTACTAAAGTTGTTTATCAGACCAACGGGCTTTTGGGCAGAGACTATGGGATTTTCTAGGTATAGCATCATATCTTCTGCAAACAGGATACTTTGATTTGCTTTCCTCTTATTTGGATGCCGTTTATTTCTTTCTCTTCCCAGATTGCTTTGGCTAGGACTACCAGCACTAAGTTGAATAAAAGGGGTGAGAGAGTGGTGAGAGTGGGCAAAAGCTGAAAGCATTTTACCAGCCCTATAATTCGATTCATAAGGATCTCGATTGCTTTTTCCTTCCACAAGATATCAGGATGATTCGTTACATTGATGGCATTATGCTGGTTGAACCTAGTGAGCAGGAAATAGCAACTACTGTCAACTTAATGGTGGACATTTATGTGTCAGAGGGTGGGAAACATCACAAAAATTCAGGCACCTTCTATTTTAGTGAAATTTCTAGGGGTTCAGTGATGTGGGGCATGTTGTGATATCCTTCTAAAGTAAAGAATAAATGGTTATATCTGACTCCTTCTACAACCAAAAAAAAGAGGCATGACACCTAGCCTCTTTTGATTTTGGAGGCAATGTATTCCTACTGCACTACTCCAGGCCATTTACCAAGTGACCCAAAAATGTACTAGTTTTTAGTGGGACTCCGAATAGGAGAAGGCCATGTGACAGGTACAGTTACTGTGCAAGCTGATCTGCCACTTGGGCCATATAACACAGCAGATACAATGGGGTTTGGAATGTCAGTGATGTATAGGGATGCTGTTTGGAGCCTTTTGCAGGTCCCTATTTTTGGGTTGCAGCATAGACCCTTAAAATTGAGGGGCGAAGCTCTGACATTTTCTGCATATAACTAATCTTCTTTCAAAGAACAGCTCTTCACCTGTTACTGAATCTGAGTAGAGACTGAACCCCTGACTATGGGTCACCAACTTACCATATAACCTGAACTGCCCATCATGAATTTGATGTTATTTAACTCATTAGGCCATAAGTTGAGTCTGCACAGCAGCACTCCATCATCAAATGGAAGTGGCACATATGTGAAGTGAAAGGTTCTGAAGACACAAATAAGTCTCATGAAGTGACTGGGTAAATGAGCCCTGAGTACCAAGGGGAAATTATTCCACAAAGGTAGTAAGAAAAAATATGTCTGCAATACAGGATATCCCTTAAGGTATCTGTAAGTATAACCATGTCCTGTAGTTAAGATCAATGGAAAACAACAACCCAGTCCAAGCAGGATTACTAGTGGCCAGGATCTTCAGGATTAAAGGTTTAGATCATTCAACCAGTTGAAGAACCATGACCAGTTGAGGTGCATGCTAAAAGCAAAGGGAATACAGATGGGTAGTGAAATAATGTAGTATAATTTCAGCTATAACTGTAATTGTATGAATATTTCTTTCTTATCTTGTTATGAATACCTTTGTGTTTGTACTTGTGCAATATCTTTGCTTTCTTTCTTCTCTTTTTCCCTTATCACATAACATAAGGTGTACTGACTTTATATCATAGTATTTGAGCATTATTACCTTTATTATAGTATTTAAGTTATAGGATACCAAGGAGAAGAGTAAATATCAAATATCTTGTTTTCTCTTCTAGGAGAAGGGATTAGTATGTTTAGGCTGTTGACAGGATAGTTGTACCATGTTAGGCAGAATTATAACCTTATCATTGTCTTTATTTAGAAATTATGTATTATTTAAGGAGACAAGAATGGGAGCGGCTATGAAAAGGATGTCATACAAATTTTATGTGCTGAATTTGAATTGCCAATGTGATAGTATTAAGATATGGGTCCGTTAGGAAATAACTAAGTCATGATAACTTTGTCCTCATGAATGGGATTAGGGACCTTATGAAAGAGCTGGAGAGAACTAGGTAGACCCTTTTTGCCCTTTTATCCCCTCTTGCTTATACCTTTTACAAGGAACAGGCTTTCACCAGACATTAAGCCTGTTTGCACCTTAATCTCAGACTACCCAGGCTCCAGAATGGTAGGAAATAAACTTCTGTTATTCATACATTACCCAGTCTCAGGTTTCTTGTTATAGGAGCACCTGTGAACTAAGACAGGGGCTAAATTGACAAGGTATAGACTTGTGATTGATTAATTGTATGTGCCAACCTGATGGGTTCATGTGATGCCCAGATATTTGTTGAAATATGATCATGAGTGTATCTGTGAAATTAAGAATATAAACCAGCTCAAGCCTGTAATCCCAGCACTTTGGGAGGCTGAGATGGGCGGATCATGAGGTCAGGAGATCGAGACTATCCTGGCTAACACGGTGAAACCCCGTCTCTATTAAAAAATACAAAAAAACTAGCCGGGCAAGTTTGTGGGCGCCTGTAGTCTCAGCTACTCAGGAGGCTGAGGCAGGAGAATGGCCTAAACCCGGGAGGTGGAGCTTGCAGTGAGCTGAGATGCAGCCACTGCACTCCAGCCTGGGCGACAGAGCGAGTCTCCGTCTCAAAAAAAAAAAAAAAAAAGAATAAAAAAGAATATAAAAATAAAGAATATAAATAAAGTACATAACTAAAAATACAGCATCAACCAAAAAACAAGTGGATACTTTTTAGCATAATCTTATAAGATGTTTATATCAATACATTTATATGTACCTAAAATGATCTGTCTTTAAAATTATATCTCACCAATATAAGTGAAAAAAGAAAGAAAAACAACACTTACTAAGAAAAAGAAAAAAAAAAAAAGAAAGAAAAAAAGACTCCACAAGCTCTATTTAGTAGTTTAGATTTCAGATTCATTGTAGTACTAAAATCAGTATCAGAATAAAATCATTACATACAAGAAGAGACAGAGAGAGAGAGAATGGGGGATATTTTATGCTTCCCTATATTTTTAAAATTATAGTGTCATAAAATTTAGGTTTTCATATGAAAGAAAGGCAAAGGGACTTTGGAAATAAATTCAATCCATTGCCCTGAATTGGACTTGTGTTAGGAATAAAATAATGTAAATTGGGTCACTAGGTAATTGATGAAGTTTGAATATAAACTGTATATTAAACAATACTATTTTATGCAAAGATATTTAACCTGATTTTGATAACTATACAGTAGCTAGTAGAATATCCTTGTTTTTAGAATAATGTAGAGCAGATATATCAAAATATTTACAAATGGTGATTTATACCCTTAAGAAAATAAACTCTTGGTTGGAGAGGGTCAGGAAACAGATGTTTGTGATACTAGCACAGGAACTTTTGGGTGACTGTTACTTTGTCTCAAGGACTACAGATTTTCTTATTTTTATCTTAGTTTTTTGTTGATGTCATAAACAATTACCACAAATTTAGAGGCTTTAAACAACACCCATTTATGACCTCGCAGTTTCTGTGGTTAAGGGTTCTGAGCACAATGGGGCTCAGATGGTTCTGCTGTGGGTCTTACAAAACCAAGATCAAGTTGTTGGCTGGGATGCATTTCTTTCTCCAGTATCTGGGAAAAAATCGTGCTTCCAAGCTCATTTAGATAGTTGACAGAACTCAGTTCTTGAAGTTGAAAGACTGAGATCCTCATTTCCTTCCTAGCTTTCAGCCATTGGCCAACTTTAGGATCTAAAGTTGTTTCTTGCATTTGGCCCTCTCCCTCTCAGAACCAGCACATGAAGTCTCTTTGCTTCCCCTGTTGACTACATCTCTTCAGAATCCTCTTTTGCTGCATATCACTAATTTTCTTCTTTTTCAGCTGCTCTTAACGGCTTGTGTGATTAGATTGAGCCAACTGTACAATCCAGGCAAATTCTCCTATTGTAACACCTTCAACCCTAATTACATCTGCAAAGTCCCTTTTGCCACATAAAGCATCACATCCAAAGCTTCCTGGAATTAACCCATGGACATATTTGTGAGTTCAGTACTCGCCTACAAGAATAAATGAATACACTCTCTTTAAGGTACTTATTTGAATCAATATTACAGAAAGGTTTTTGTGGCACCCAAGTTTTTAAAAAATGTGTGTTTTCATTTTTTGAGATAAAATTACTGTAAAATAGTAGATATTATACTACTATATTTACTTTTAGGTAGCAGCACTTTAAAAACCTGAGCATCTTACAAATTTGCTAATTTAGTGATTACTCATGATATGTGTTTTCATGAGTTGTTACTCAGCATTGTTTCCCAGAGAATAAATGAGAGAAAGATTTGTTACTGCTGCCACTTCTACTCCACTATTTTCTGTTTAGTCAGAACTATCTAATCCAAAAAGATGTTGAATCCATATACTACCTCATTCTAAGGCCAATAGATTTTGATATTTAGCTATAACTCTTAAAGGCACTGATTTTAAGTAAGGCATTTAGCAATTTACTCATCTTCAAATTCTTAGCACTTGCTTACTTGTTTCATAAGCTATCCTGAGAAAGCTACTTTCTGGAACACTGTTTTTAAATTGTAGTTGTCCCTGTGGTGTAGAGCTTATAAAGATTTCCAAAACATTTTATATAAAATTGTATATTTTAAGCTAATAATAACAATATTCCTTATAAAAATATCAATCAGATAATAAATATTTTTTGTCTATATACCATAAACAGAAAGAACCATGAGAATGTTGTTTTGTTTTGTGTTGTTTTATATGTTGTTTTGTTGCTGCTGTTATTGTTTTTAATTAACGTGAAAAATACAAGAGATTTAGTAGTATGAAACTCCTTATGGAAGTAAATTGAGATAGTTCTGAAGAAATGGCACATGCATTATCACTGATAAAAAGGTTAAGTTTACTTTAAAGGAAATCTAGAATGCACATACCTATTGACGAGCAGAAGAGGTCATTAACCAGGTAATATTTCTGAGATAATGTAGCATTTGCCACAAATTTAAAATATTTGTTTCATTCATCTCAGTTCTCAGAGTTCTGTCATTGAACTCCACGGAAAAGCCTGAAAGTACTTAAGCTTTAGTACTTATCACCATAAAATTCCTTAAAAGACTGTGAAATTGGCAATACTCTTTTCCTAATCAATTTACCCACAGACCTCAATGGACCTTGCCAAACTATAATCTATTTCAGTGACTGGCCAGTGAGAAAACCAACATTAGGGCTTAGCTAAGCAAATAAATAATAATAATAATAATAATTCAGATGCTTTTACTTTCTTGATGTAAAAAGTAGTTTCAATTTTTTTATTTTAAAATTTTAGGAAGCCAAAATCACAGCATTTATGCTTATATGATTCATACTGGAACGATAAAAATGATAATTACAAATATTATATTACTACTGTATGACTTTTTTTTTTTTTTTTTTTTTTTTTTTTTTTTTCAGATGGAGTGTTGCTCTGTCCCCTAGGCTGGAATGCAGTGGCGTGATGTCGGCTCACTGCAAGCTCCGCTTCCCAGGATCATGCCATTCTCCTGCCTCAGCCTCCCGAGTACCTGGGACTACAGGTGCCCGCCACCACACCCGGCTAATTTTCTGTATTTTTAGTACAGACAGGGTTTCACCACATTAGTCAGGATGGTCTAGATGTCCTGAACTCGTGATCTGCCCACCTTGGCCTCCCAAAGTGCTGGGATTACAGGAGTGAATCACCACACCCGGCTGACAATTTCATTTTTATACTAGGAGAAATGTGTATAATTTTTCAAGTTAGTATATTATTTTTGCTATTTCATTGAAATCCTGACGCAGAGAAGAAAATGAATGCAGGAATATAGGCAGTAAATGCTTTCCTGAACCAGAGTAACCTTATTTCATTATGTAATTCAGTTCCTACATCCCTATTATCTCAATTCTTAATGTATTGTTTTGAGAAAGGGTTAAATGGGTATATCATATATATACAACTGACCCTTGAACAAAGCAGGGGTTGGAGTACCACAATCACACAGTCAAAAATTTATGTTTAACTTTTGGGCCAGGCATGGTGGCTCACACCTGTAATCCCAGCACTTTGGGAGGCCGAGATGGGCAGATCACCTTAGGTCAGGAGTTTGAGACCAGCCTGATCAACATGTAGAAACCCCACCTCTACTAAAAATACAAAAATTAGCAAGCGTAGTGGCCTATGCCTGTAATCTCAGCTACTTGGGAGGCTGAGGTAGGAGAACCACTTGAGTCTAGGAGGCAGAGGTTGCAGTGAACCAAGATCACGCCACTGTGCTCCAGCCTGAAGGACAGAGAAAGACTCTGTTCCACAAAATAAATAAATCAATACATACATAACTAAATATGTATAACTTTTGATTTCCCCTACATTTAACTACTAATAAATAGCATACTGTTGACTGGAAGCCTTACCAATAAGGTAACAGTCAATTCACCCACATTTTATATTTACAATAGCATATACTGTAGTCTAACAATAACATAAGAGAAAAGAAAATGTTATTAAGAAAATTATAAGAAAGAGAAAATATATTTACTAGTTATTAAGTGGTAGTGGATTATCACAAAGGTCTTTATCCTCATTGTTTTCATGTTGCGTGGGCTAAGAAGGACTGTTGCTTATGTTGGAAAAAGAGGGAGTTGGCCTCAGAGGTGGCAGAAGCAGAAAACCTATGCATAAGTGGACCCACGTTGTTCAAATTCATGTTGTTCTAAGGTCAACTGTGTGTGTGTATGTGTGTGTGTACCTGCACATGTGCATGCATGTGTGCATGTGTATATTAATATGTATATATACACATATATATATATGTATGGAGAGAAGCTTCTAAAATAATGGCAATGATCGACAATAATGTTTATTTTTCATAGGTTGAATAGTTTTATAAATGTTATAAAGTGCCACACAAAAAGAATATCACATTAGAGATTAAATGTAATTTTTTAAAAAGTTTAGAAAGTAAAATACTTGTATTACAAGTGCCAGTATCATTGAGAGAAATTTCTCTTAGAATAGGAATGGAAACAGGAAATTCCAAACTTTTTTTTGAATATTCAATTTATCTTTGAAAGATCATTTTGCAATTATAAAGGACAATATCATCTAGGAAGGCAAAATGTATTGAATTAACTCAGGCTGTTCTGGATGAAGGGTATATAATCAGGTCTATTTTATTTTGAAGAAGATCAGGAAAATCAAGTTCTCAAAACAAAATAAAAACAACAAATAAATCAAAAACTGTTGTATTATCTAATCAAAAGGAGGAAAATATTGCAATACTGGTCTCTTGTTGGTTTAATTTTAAAACAGGTCTCATTAAATAGCCTGGGTTTATACTTTAATCTCAATATATAGTGTGTATATAATAAAAGAATCATATGACTTATAAGGAATTTTAAACTATTAATGAGAATGGGATGTAGAATGTGCAAGACATGGTGAGGAAAGTAGTCACCAAAGAACCATGATAAAAATGTTTCTGTTCCAAATTCTATGGATAGACTCTTAATGGAGGACTATGTTTCTGCTCTCAAATACCCATATTTTAGGTAATGTCAGCAAAATAAGCAATTTCCTGTCATATGCATGTTCAGCAAGAGAAGAAATCAAAACTGAGCCATCTCCTGAGCATCCTCCTATATTCTGTTGGAAAGATACAGTAGTCACTTCTTTCATTTGTATGTATAAATGCACAGTCAATCCTCATTATTCATGGATATCAAATGTGCTAATTCACCTATCAATAATATTTATTGGTAACCCTCAAATTAATATTGGCCCTTTTGAAATCCGTCACGGGCATGTAGAGTGCCAAAAATTTGAGTTCTCTAATATGCATGTTCCAGCTAAGGTTGAATAAAAGCCATCTTGTTTAGTGCTCAAACTCAAAACAGGCATCCTTTTCTTGTTTGCCTTTCTTTCCTGTTTTTTTTTTTTTTTTGGATGTTATTATTGTTGATTCCTTAAATTCAATAAACATTGATACAACCTACTGGTCAGGGGTATTGGATGCTTTCAATATTTGTATGTTGTTATATTCAGAAACACCAGAAATACTTTCTAATGATCAATTTGTTTGATAAATCCCATTCTTTCTTTATGATGCTACTAATATAATAAGCAGAAGCAGAAGTGTCTTTACATTTTATAAACTGCTTTCACATCTATTGTCATATTTGATCAGTTTAGAAACATTGTCAATGAATCAGAGTGGGTAATATAACCCCCATTTCACAGTTAAAGAACACAAAAATATTTATGTAACTTAGAGCATAGTTAGGTCCTACTGTCCCATATACTACTAATAGACACAAGATCTTCAGTTTTGTTTTTTTTTTTTTTTTCCTAATTTTTAGTGAAGCTTTGGGGGTGTATGTGAAGTTTTGTTACATAGGTAAACACATGTCATGGGGTTTGTTGCACTGATTGTTTCATCGCCCAGATATGAAGCCCAGTAGCCAATAGTTATATTTTCTACTCCTCTCCCTCCTCCCACCCTCCCTGCTCAAGTAGATCCCACTGTCTTGTCGGTTGTTTCCTTCTTTGTGTTCATAAGTTCTTATCATTTAGCTCTCACTTGTAAGAGATGGCATGGAGTATTTGAATTTCCGTTCCTGCATTAGTTTGCCAAGAATAATAGCCTCTAGCTCCATCCATGTTCCCCCAAGAGACATGGTCTTCTTTTTTTTTATGGCTGCATAGTATTGCATGCTATATATGTACCACATTTTCTTTATCCAGTCTGTAATTTATGGTCATTTAGGTTGATTCCATGTCTTTGCTATTGTGAATAGTGCTGGCAATGCACATTCACATGCATGGGTCTTTATGGTAGAATGATTTATATTGCCCTGGGTACATATCTAATACTGATTGATAGCTCTGCTTTTAGCTCTTTGAGGAATTGTCAAACTGCTTTTCACAATGGTTGAAATAATTTACACTCCCACCAACAGTGTATAATGTTCCCTTTTCTCTGCAACCTCACCAGCATTTTTATTTTTTATTTTTTATTTTGAAATTTTTATTGTTTTAATTATTTTTTGACATTTTAATAATAGCCATTCTGACTGATGTGACATGTTATCTCACTGTGCTTTTGATTTGCATTTCTCTAATGATGACGGAAATGGAACTTTTTTTTCATATGCTTGTTGGCTGCATGTATGTCTCTTTATATACTTTGCCCACTTTATAATGGGGTTGGTTGGTTTTCCTCTTGTATATTTTTTTAAGTTTCTTATAGGTGTTGGATATTAGACCTTTGTCAAATGAATAGTTTGCCAATATTTTCCCCCATTCTGTAGGTTATCTTTTTACTCCAGAGATAGGTTTTTTTTTTTTTTTCTTAGGTTTTTTTCTTTTTACTTTTCTTTTTTGTTTTTGTTTTGTGTTTTGTTTTGTTTGGGTTTTTGTTTGTTTGTTTGTTTTGCTGTATAGAAACTTTTAAGATTAATTAGATTGTACTTGTCAATTTTTACTATTGTTGCAGTTGCTTTTGGTGTCTTTGCCAATTCCTGTCTCCAGGGTGATACTGCCTAGGTTGTCTTCCAGGGTTTATATAGGTTTGGGTTTTACATTTATGTCTTTAACTCGTCTTGAACTGATTTTTGTATATGGTGTAAGCAAGGGATACAGCTTCAATCTTCTGTACATAGCTAGCCACACAATTATCTCAATAGACACAGAAAAGGCTTTCAATAAAATTCAGTACCCCTTCATGTTAAAAACTCTCAATAAACTAGCTATTGAAGGAACATACCTCAAAATAATAAATGCCATCTATGACAAACCCACAGCCAACATTATACTGAATGGTCAAAAGCTGGTAGCATTCCCCTTGAAAACCAGCAGAAGAAAAAGATGCCCTCTCTCTCCACTTATATTCAGCATAGTATTAGAAGACTAGCTAGGAAATCAGGCAGGGAAAACAATAAAGGTATCTGAATAGGAAGAGAGGAAATCAAACGATCTCTTTTTGCAAATGACATGATTTTATATCTAGAAAACCCCATAGTCTCAGCCCAAGAGCTCTTCCAGCTGATAAACAACTATAGCAAAGTTGTAGTATATACAACCAATGTACAAAAATCACCAGCAGGCTGGCCATGGTGACTCACGCATGTAATCGCAACACTTTGGGAGGCAGAGGTGGGTGGATCACCTGAGGTGAGGCGTTTGAGACCAGCCTGACCAACATGGAGAAACCCTGTCTCTACTAAAAATACAAAATTTGCCAGTCATGGTGGTGCATGCCTGTAATCCCAACTAGTCTGGAGGCTGAGGCAGGAGAATCGCTTGAACCCGGGAGACAGAGGTTGCAGTGAGCCGAGATCGCGCCATTGCACTCCAGCCTGGGCAACAAGAGCGAAACTCCATCTTCATCTCCAAAAAAAAAAAAAAAAAAAAAAAAGAAAAGAAAAGAAAAGAAAAAATCACCAGCATTCCTATACATCAACAGCCAAACTGAGACCCAATTCAGAAAAGCAATCCCATTTGCAATTGCTGCAAAAAGAATAAAATACCTAGGAATATGGTTAACCAAGGAGGGGAAATATATTTTCAATGAGAAATATAAAACACTCCTCAAAGAAATCAGAGAAGACAAACACATGAAAAACTTTCCATGCTCACGGACAGGAAGAATCAATATCACTAAACAGCTATGTTGGCCAAAGCAACTTACAGATTCAATGCTATTCCTATCACACCACTAACAATATTTTTCAAAGAATCAGAAAAAAATATTTTAAAACTCATATGGAACCAAAAAAGACCCCTGATAGTCAAGGTAATCCTTAGCAAAAAGAACAAAGCTAAAGGCATCATAATACCCAACTTCTTACTATACTACAAGGCTACAGTAACCAAAACAGCATGGTACAGGTACAAAAACAGACACATAGACCAATGGAACAGAAAGGAGAGCACAGAAATAAGGCTGCACATCTACAATTACCTGAACTTTGACAAAGTTGACAGAAGCAATGAGTAAAAGACTCACAGTTCAATAGATGGTGCCGGGATAGCAGGCATCTTTTCAACGGTCTACTTAGGGGTACCTTTTTCACATTTTTGTGTTTTTTGTTGGTGATTTTACTGTTAAAATGGCCTTCAAGTACAGTGCTGTAGGTTATCTAGTGTTCATAAATGCAAGCAGGCTGTGATGTGCCTTATGGACCAAACATGAGTACTATATGAGCTACTATATGAGTACTATACGAATGGGGTAAAATACTGTTGGCCATGAGTTCAATGTCAATAAATCAATAATATATATGAAATAAGATACATTTAAGCATAAAACATATAAAATAATCTGTTAAGAAAAATGCTGTGACCAGAACTCACAAGAACCTACTTATGTATTGCCCCTAGTATTAATGACTCAGTATTTGCTAATTCTGTGTTTATGGCAACTTCATAGAATATTACTACTGTGAATAATGAGAATCAACTAAAGGTATATGCATACTGTATTTTTTGAACTGTATTTTATATATAGTTTCTACAGAGTAAAATGAACTGTTCTTAAATATTTATCTCTGTGACATTTGACAATTGTATGCTATTGGTTCACTATATAAAAACTCTAAGTACTACTATAATTACCATAGGAAATCGTCTTGAGTTTCTTTTCAGTTGTTTTCTGCAAGTTAATTCTGTCTCTAAAGAGGACTTTTCAACTTCTTTGACTTTATAAATAAAACCATGTATTTTGTGTTCTTCTATATCTGGTCTGTTTTGTTTCAAAGCACGTAATATTTTTTATTAATCCATGTTGCTGCATGCATATGTAGTTCAATCCTCTTTTTGTTTTACAAAAGGTATTCCATTATATTAATGTGCCACAGTGTCTTTATCCATTGTTCTATTAATGACCATTTGGTTTGTTCAAAATTATTTGGTATATTAATTTGCAATTCTGGATAACTAATGTTGTTGAACAGTTTTCATGAGCATGTTACTCAATCTATATCTAATTTTATGAAGTACTATCTTAGTCTATTCCTGCTGCTACAATAAAATAACTTGACCTGGGTAATTTATTTAAAAAAATTTATTGCTTACAGTTCTGAAGACTGGGAAATTTAAGATCAAGATTCTAGCAGATTTGGTGCTGGCTAAGACCCATTTCTCATAATTGGTGCCTTCTGTGTCCTCACATGGAGAGAGAGTCAAAGAAGGCTAACATGCTCCCTCAGACCTTTATTATAAGGACGCTAATCCTATTAATTATGGCTCTGCCTTCATTACATAATAACATCCCAAAAACTACCACTTAATATCATCACAATGGGGGCTAAATTTTAACATGTGAATTTGGCGGGCATATACATTTAGACCATAGAATTATTTTGTACATTTATTTTACTATTGTATACATTCATTTTTTTTGCTATTGATTCATAGGATTTTTAATATATTAAATTTAATATATTCAACATATTGAATATGTTCTCTAAGTAACATATATGTATTGCTTACATTTCTGCTTCACATTGTTCCTTGCTAAGGAAAATGTGGTGCATATACACAATGGAGTACTATTCAGCCATTAAAAAGAATGTGATACTGTCATTTGCAACAACATGGATGGAACTGAGGGACATTACATTCAGTGAAACAAGCCAGGCACAGGAAGATAAACTTTGCATGTTTTCATTTACTTGTGGAAGCTAAAAAGTAAAACAATTGAACTCATGGAGATATAGAGAGTAGAAAGATAGTTCCCAGAGGCTGGGAATTTAGTTGAGCAGAAGGGGCATAAAGTGAGGATGGTTAATGGGTACAAAAAATAGTTAGAAAAAAATGAATAAGTTCTAGTATTAGATAGCACAACAGGGTGATTATAGTCAATATAATTTAGCTGTACAATTTAAAATAACTAAAATAATATAACTGGATTGTTTGTAACACAAACGATAAATGCTTGAGGTAATGGATACGATATTTACCCTGATGTAATTATTACATATTGCATGTCTATATCAAAATATCCCATCTAACTCATATTTACATCTATCTACCTATAAAAAATAAAAATTTAAAAAATTTTGCATCATGATCTTAACTGAATTTTCAATAAGAAAACATAATCTGTTTTCATTATGTTCAATTTAGCAATTTCATTTATGTTTAATTATTTTTGTATCCTGAATAAACAGTCTTCTACTGCAAGATTCTGAAGGCAATCTAGCCTTACTTCTAGAATTGTTAGGATTCTACCTGTTATAATCAGGCTTACAATTCATGTCCAATTAATTTTCATATGTAAAGTGAGTTATATTTTTCATGAAGTTGTTCAGTTTTTCAGCCCCACTTTAAAAAACTGTAGAATTGTTTCTTGCTCAGTTAAACTGACCTGCTTTTTTTTTTAAAGTCTCAATAGATTTTTGGTCTAGTTCTGGAATCTCTATTTGTTCCATTGATTTAATTGCCTATGCCAGACGTGTCCAATCTTTTGGCTTCCCTGGGCCACTTTGGAAGAAGAAGAATTGTCTAGGGTCACACATAAAATACACTAACACTAATGATAGCTGATGTGCTAAAAAAAAATCACAATATATGTCTTAATGTTTTAAGAAAGTTTACAAATTTTTGTTGGGCCGTATTCAAAGCTGTCCTGGGCTGCATGCGACCCATGGGCCAAAGGTTGGACAAGCTTGGCCTGTGTTAATGCCAGTAACACTCTGTGTTGATTACTGTGGATTTATAACTTGAAATCACTGATGATATAGTTTTATACTTTTTTATTATTTTTCAAGGTTGTTTGTATCTATTTTAGATTCTGCAGGTTCACATAAAAATTTTGGAATTAGCTTGCTAATTTCCTTCCCAAACTATCTAAAGATCTTTCAAGTGATTTTTAAATTCATAACATTTTCATTTGATTTGTAATCATTTTAATCTCTCTGCTGAGAGAGAGCATCTCTTTATGTATGCTGTACAGCTTTCCTAGTGGATATTTCAGTAAACTGTTTTTTATTTTATTTTTATTTTTTGTTTTTGTTTATTTGTTTGTTTTTTAGATGGAGCTTCGCTTTTGTTGCCCAGACTGGAGTGCAATGGTGTGATCTCGGCTCACTGCAACCTCCGCCTCCTGGGTTCACGTGATCCTACTGCCTCAGCCTCCCAGGCTGGGATTACAGGCATGCACCACCATGCCCAGCTAATTTTTGTATTTTTAGTAGAAATGGAATTTCAACATGTTGGTCAGGCTGGTCTTGAACTGACTTCAAGTGATCCACCCACCTTGGCTTCCCAAAGTGCTGGGATTACAGGAGTGAGCCACCACACCCAGTCTGTTTTGATAGTTATTTTAAAGGTTCTTTTGAGTAATTCTGATACTAGGTTTTTGGGTTTCCTTCCATTCAATATTTTCTTTTCTGACTATTGGTCATACATAATCACCCATCTGCAATGGTCTTATGTATTTTTAGAATTATACATTAGAAAATGTATTAAAAGTAACAGTAGAATCTAAATTTAAACATAACTGTGCCAAGAAATTATTATTCTCCTTATTCTTTCCAGCTATCTATTTGGGAATTTGAGTTAATAATCTGTAATTGAGGAAATTGTACTTAGTTTCAATTGCATAATATTTAGTTCACCAACTACTTCAAATATTCAGGGAAACAGAACAGAAGGTATGCCTCCAAAGTATCTTGTTATCTGGAAAGAGCAAGATGCCAGACCTGTCCTTTTGCTTTATAGTCCAGCCACCAGCTTTCTGAATAATGGAAGCTCTCTCTTTTCTTCTTTCTCTCTTATATTCTAACCGTCCAAATTTTCCCCTGGCTTTTTGCACTTTGGGAAATGTATCTTCTACTTTGACTGACAGCTGCAATACAATGACTGAAAACCAATGTCCCTCAATAGTATATATCTCAGTGTATTCATTTGCTAGGGCTACTATAACAAAGTCATACAACAGTGTACTGGATGGCTAAAACAACAGAAATTTATTGTCTCATGGTTCTGGAGGCTAGGAGTCTAAGATCAATGTGTTGGCAGGGGTTACTTAAACAACAGAAATTTATTGTCTCACAGCTCTGGAGACTAGAAGTCCAAGATCAACATGTCAGCAGGGGTGGTTC
>NW_012110030.1:6329875-6332650 GCF_000951045.1 Mandrillus leucophaeus | reverse complement strand
GGCTGGGATTACAGGCATGCACCACCATGCCCAGCTAATTTTTGTATTTTTAGTAGAAATGGAATTTCAACATGTTGGTCAGGCTGGTCTTGAACTCCTGACTTCAAGTGATCCACACACCTTGGCTTCCCAAAGTGCTGGGATTACAGGAGTGAGCCACCACACCCAGTCTGTTTTGATAGTTATTTTAAAGGTTCTTTTGAGTAATTCTGATACTAGGTTTTTGGGTTTCCTTCCATTCAATATTTTCTTTTCTGACTATTGGTCATACATAATCACCCATCTGCAATGGTCTTATGTATTTTTAGAATTATACATTAGAAAATGTATTAAAAGTAACAGTAGAATCTAAATTTAAACATAACTGTGCCAAGAAATTATTATTCTCCTTATTCTTTCCAGCTATCTATTTGGGAATTTGAGTTAATAATCTGTAATTGAGGAAATTGTACTTAGTTTCAATTGCATAATATTTAGTTCACCAACTACTTCAAATATTCAGGGAAACAGAACAGAAGGTATGCCTCCAAAGTATCTTGTTATCTGGAAAGAGCAAGATGCCAGACCTGTCCTTTTGCTTTATAGTCCAGCCACCAGCTTTCTGAATAATGGAAGCTCTCTCTTTTCTTCTTTCTCTCTTATATTCTAACCGTCCAAATTTTCCCCTGGCTTTTTGCACTTTGGGAAATGTATCTTCTACTTTGACTGACAGCTGCAATACAATGACTGAAAACCAATGTCCCTCAATAGTATATATCTCAGTGTATTCATTTGCTAGGGCTACTATAACAAAGTCATACAACAGTGTACTGGATGGCTAAAACAACAGAAATTTATTGTCTCATGGTTCTGGAGGCTAGGAGTCTAAGATCAATGTGTTGGCAGGGGTTACTTAAACAACAGAAATTTATTGTCTCACAGCTCTGGAGACTAGAAGTCCAAGATCAACATGTCAGCAGGGGTGGTTCATCTTGAAGGCTGTGAAGAAGAAGGTGTTCCATGCCACTTTCCTAGATCTGATAGATTTCTGACAATCTTTGACATTCCTTGGGTTGTAGACCCAAGATTTGATAGATTTCTGACAATCTTTGACACTCCTTGGGTTGTAGACGTATCAACCCAATCTCTGCCTTCACATTCACATACTTTGTGTATGTATGTGTATGTGTATGTGTATGTGTATGTGTATTGTGTGTGTGTGTGTATGTGTATGTGTATGTGTATGTGTATGTGTATGTGTATGTGTATGCATGTGTGTCCATTCCCTTTTTACAAAGATATTGGTCTTATTTTATTGGGGCTCACTTCACTCTAGTATAATCTCATCTTAATTACATCTGCAATTACTGTATTTCTAAATACGGGTACATTGTGAGGTGCTGCGGTTAGGACTTCAATGTATGAATTATAGGAGAGGAGGAGGACACTACGTTCACCATTAATACTGAACTTTCTTGTCATGTACTCTTTCTTGGAGGGTTGCTACAAGGTATGCATTAAAAACCTGTAGAGAAGTGGAGGAATTTCTTTGAGCACTCTTGCTCTATCCTCATGTTTTGGCTGGTAACTACATTTTAAAAAATAGACTTTATAAGTTAGAGTAGTTTTAGGTTCAGAGCAAAATTACGTGAAAAGTACAGATTTTTCCATACACCTCATGCTCTCATACATGCACAGCCTCCCTCAATATCAACATCCCACACCAAGTTGGTACATTTACTACAATCCATAAAACTACACTGCTACAACATTATTAGTCAAGGTTAATAGTTTACATTAGGCTTACTCTTAATGTTGTACTTTCTGTGGGCCTCAACAGATGAATAATGACATGTAGCTGCCACTATGGTATCGAATAAAATACTTTCAGTGTCCTAAAAATTCTGTACACTATGCCTATTCATTTCTCCATCCTCTCAAACTCGCAACCACTGATATCTATTTTTTTCCAGTAAAACAGCTTTTTAATGTAAAAATTTGAGCATGTATATAAGTCAAAAGAGTGATATAATAAACCCACACATACCCATCACCCAGTTCCAATGGTTATCAACATATAGCCAGTCATGTTTCATTTATACATTTATCTACCTGCTCCTCCCACATTTTTTAAAGCATATCAGTTCAATGTAAGTATTTGTGTTTTTAACACTTAACAAAACTTTAATATCACTACTTTCCAAACTATTAGCAAAAATTATTTATTATATCAAATGTCCAATTATTGTGCACATATTTCTGATTATCTTAAATTTTTTCTTTTTCTTTTATTTTTCCAATTGGTTTGTTCAGCTCTGATCTAAGGGCCGCACATTACTTTTAAGTATGTTTTATATTTAATTATTGGTTCATTAATATTGCTATTTTTAATTTTTAATTTCATTGTAGTGAAATACACATAACATAAAATTTACCTCCTTAATCATTTTTAAATGTGCAGTTTAGTGGTATTAAACATCTGCAATGTTGTGCAGCCACCACCACCACCGTCTGTCTCTGTAATTCTTTTCATCTTGTTAAACTCTGTTCTCATTACACATTTGCCATCTCACCTCCCACAAACTCCTGGTAACCATTATTCTACTTCTTCTATAACTTTTACTACTCTACCTCACGTAAGTAGAATCATACAGTATTTGTGTTTGCGTGACTGGTTAATTTTACTAAGCATAATATCCCCAAGTTAGATCCATGTTGTAGCATATGTCAGATTTTTTTCCTTTTTAAGGCCAGATAATATTCTATTATACATACCACATTTTCCCTACTTATTCA
>NW_012110030.1:6326325-6329825 GCF_000951045.1 Mandrillus leucophaeus | reverse complement strand
TCCAATGGTTATCAACATATAGCCAGTCATGTTTCATTTATACATTTATCTACCTGCTCCTCCCACATTTTTTAAAGCATATCAGTTCAATGTAAGTATTTGTGTTTTTAACACTTAACAAAACTTTAATATCACTACTTTCCAAACTATTAGCAAAAATTATTTATTATATCAAATGTCCAATTATTGTGCACATATTTCTGATTATCTTAAATTTTTTCTTTTTCTTTTATTTTTCCAATTGGTTTGTTCAGCTCTGATCTAAGGGCCGCACATTACTTTTAAGTATGTTTTATATTTAATTATTAGTTCATTAATATTGCTATTTTTAATTTTTAATTTCATTGTAGTGAAATACACATAACATAAAATTTACCTCCTTAATCATTTTTAAATGTGCAGTTTAGTGGTATTAAACATCTGCAATGTTGTGCAGCCACCACCACCACCGTCTGTCTCTGTAATTCTTTTCATCTTGTTAAACTCTGTTCTCATTATACATTTGCCATCTCACCTCCCACAAACTCCTGGTAACCATTATTCTACTTCTTCTATAACTTTTACTACTCTACCTCACGTAAGTAGAATCATACAGTATTTGTGTTTGCGTGACTGGTTAATTTTACTAAGCATAATATCCCCAAGTTAGATCCATGTTGTAGCATATGTCAGATTTTTTTCCTTTTTAAGGCCAGATAATATTCTATTATACATACCACATTTTCCCTACTTATTCATTTGTTGATGGACACGAATTTCTTCCACATTTTAGCTATTGTGAATAATACTGCTATGAACATCAGTGTACTAATACCTCTTGGATACAGCTTTCAATTCTTTTCGGTATATTCTCAGAAATGGAATTGTCTGCAAAATGTGATAATTCTATTTTTAACATTTTAAGGACTACCATACTGTTTCCTGCAGCAACTGTACCATTTTAAATTCACACCAGCAGTGCATAGTGTGTCCAAATTCTACACCTCCTCACCAACTATTGTTACTTTATGGATTTTTTAAATAGCAGCTATCCTAATGTGTGTAAGGTGGTATCGCATTGTAGCTTTGATTTGTATTTCTCTAATGATTAGTGACGTTGAACATATTTTCATATACTTATCGGCCATTTGTATATTTCTTTGGAAAACTGTCTATTAAAGTCCTTTGCCCATTTTGAAAGCTTGAGCCAGATGAATTTGGTAAGAAAAAGAAATAAAAGGCATCTACATTGGAAAGGAAGAAGTAAAATGGTCACTATTTACAGATGATATGACGTAGAAGACCTTAAAGACTTTACAAAACTTGACTGTTTGAACTAAAAATAAATGAATTTGTCAAAGGGAAGGATACCACATTAACAGGCAAAGATTAGTCACGTTTCCATAGAGCAACAATGAACAATATGAAAATAAATTATGAAAACAAGTCTATTTATAAAAGCATAACAATAAAATATTTAGA
Source organism: Mandrillus leucophaeus (assembly GCF_000951045.1). Taxonomy (NCBI): domain Eukaryota; kingdom Metazoa; phylum Chordata; class Mammalia; order Primates; family Cercopithecidae; genus Mandrillus; species Mandrillus leucophaeus. Next base: position 6,328,364 of record NW_012110030.1, on the reverse strand, counting down.
AAGTAACTTAACCAAGGAGTTCAGAAACCTATAAAATGCAAACAATAAAAATTGCTGAAAGAAACTAAAGAAGACATAAATAAATGGAAACACATCCCATGATCATGAATTGGAAGACAATATTGTTAAGATGTCCACATTGGCCAAAGCAATCCATCAATTTACTGTAATCCCTATCAAAATCCTGATTTTTTTTTTTTTTGCAGAATTAGAAAAGCCCATCCTAAAATTCATATACAATTTCAAAGAATCCCCACTACCCAAAACAATCTTTAAAAAAAACAATGTTGGAAGACTCAAACTTCCTCATTTCAAAACTTACTACAAAGCTACAGTAATCAAAATTTCATGGCACTGGCATAACAACAGACACATAGTCCAAATGGAATAGAAGAGACAGCCCAGAAATAACCTTGACACAATGATCAAACGATTTTGACAAAAGTGCCAAGAATGTTCAATAAGGAAAGGGCAGTCTTTCCAACAAATGGTGCTGGGGAAACCTGGATATCCACATGCAAATAATAAATGTGGATCTTTACGTAATACCATTGATACACTTTGGATATTTGTTCCCACCCAAATCTCATGTTGAATTATAATCCCCAATGTTAGAGGTGGGCACCTGGTGAGAGGTGTTTGGGTCCTTGGAGTAGATCTTTCATGGCTTGGTGGTATCCTTGTGAGAGTGAGTAAATTCTCACAAGATCTGATTGTTGTAAAATGTGCCCCACTCCCCGCACCACCACTCTCTCTTGCTTCTGTTTTTGTTGTGTGATGTGCCTGTTCCTGCTTCACCTTTTGCCATGAATTGAAATTTCCTGAGGCCTCCTCAGAATCTGATGCTGGCACTATGCTTTCTGTACAACCTGCAGAACTGTGATACCATTAAACATCTTTTCTTTATAAATTATCCAGTCTCGGATGTTTCTTTATATCAATGTAAGAATGACCTAACACAGAAAACTGGTAGTGAGACTAGGACATTACTACAAAGATACCACGAAAGCAGCTTTGGAAGTGGGTAACAGTCAGAGGTTGGATGAATTTGGAGGGCTCAGAAGAAAACAGGAAGATGAGAGAAATGTTGTATCTTCACAGAGACTGGTTAAATGGTTGTGACCAAAATGTTGATAATTATATGGACAGTGAAATCCAGGCTGACATGGTCTTAGATGGAAATGAGGAACTTATTGGGAACTGTAGCAAAGATTACCCTTGTTATTCCTTAGCAAAAAAAAATGGCTGTATTGTGTCCTTGACACAGGGATCTATGTAAGTTTGAACTTGACCATTAAGATTTAGGGTACCTGGAGAAAGAAAGTTTTAAGCAGCAAAGCATTCAGGATGTGACTTGGCTGCTTCTAAGAGCCTATAAGCAGATGCAGCAGCCAAAAAAAAAAAAATGACTTAAAGTTGCAGCTCATATTTAAAAGAGAAGCATAGTATATAAGTTTGGAAAATGTGCAGCCTGGAAATAAGATAGAAAACAAAACAAAACAAAACAAAAAGACCTTTTTTCAGTAGAATAATCAAAGCACACTGTGGAACAACCACTTGCTAGAGATATCTGCATTACAAAAGCGGAGCCAAGTGCTAATATCCAACACCATGGAGAAAAGGCCTGAAAAGCATTTCAGAGACCTTTGCAGCAGCCCTTTCAGTGACATCCCCAGAGGTTTCAGACGACAGAATAGTTTCATGACCCAGGCTCCGGGCCTTGTCACGCTGTGCAGTCAAGAGACAGTGCTCTGTCTCAGGACACTGCCTTTCATTTGGAGAACATCCATGTTCCCTTGAGTGACATTGTGCCCTGCTCCATTGTGTGTCCCACCTTAGAGGATGCTGCCTTTCACTTGATCTGAATCCTACCATTGAGGTAGAAAAACTCTTTCAAATTAACTTTTTTCTCCTTATTCTATATATGATGAGTTCTTCCTCATTTTGACACTACCGGACATGAAATCAACCATGAATTTCTTTCCTCCTATGAAGAGATTAATGCTTTCTGGAATTTAGTTTACTTAGAATTTTTTTTT
>NW_012110030.1:6317807-6326275 GCF_000951045.1 Mandrillus leucophaeus | reverse complement strand
GTAATACCATTGATACACTTTGGATATTTGTTCCCACCCAAATCTCATGTTGAATTATAATCCCCAATGTTAGAGGTGGGCACCTGGTGAGAGGTGTTTGGGTCCTTGGAGTAGATCTTTCATGGCTTGGTGGTATCCTTGTGAGAGTGAGTAAATTCTCACAAGATCTGATTGTTGTAAAATGCGCCCCACTCCCCGCACCACCACTCTCTCTTGCTTCTGTTTTTGTTGTGTGATGTGCCTGTTCCTGCTTCACCTTTTGCCATGAATTGAAACTTCCTGAGGCCTCCTCAGAATCTGATGCTGGCACTATGCTTTCTGTACAACCTGCAGAACTGTGATACCATTAAACATCTTTTCTTTATAAATTATCCAGTCTCGGATATTTCTTTATATCAATGTAAGAATGACCTAACACAGAAAACTGGTAGTGAGACTAGGACATTACTACAAAGATACCACGAAAGCAGCTTTGGAAGTGGGTAACAGTCAGAGGTTGGATGAATTTGGAGGGCTCAGAAGAAAACAGGAAGATGAGAGAAATGTTGTATCTTCACAGAGACTGGTTAAATGGTTGTGACCAAAATGTTGATAATTATATGGACAGTGAAATCCAGGCTGACATGGTCTTAGATGGAAATGAGGAACTTATTGGGAACTGTAGCAAAGATTACCCTTGTTATTCCTTAGCAAAAAAAAATGGCTGTATTGTGTCCTTGACACAGGGATCTATGTAAGTTTGAACTTGACCATTAAGATTTAGGGTACCTGGAGAAAGAAAGTTTTAAGCAGCAAAGCATTCAGGATGTGACTTGGCTGCTTCTAAGAGCCTATAAGCAGATGCAGCAGCCAAAAAAAAAAAAATGACTTAAAGTTGCAGCTCATATTTAAAAGAGAAGCATAGTATATAAGTTTGGAAAATGTGCAGCCTGGAAATAAGATAGAAAACAAAACAAAACAAAACAAAAAGACCTTTTTTCAGTAGAATAATCAAAGCACACTGTGGAACAACCACTTGCTAGAGATATCTGCATTACAAAAGCGGAGCCAAGTGCTAATATCCAACACCATGGAGAAAAGGCCTGAAAAGCATTTCAGAGACCTTTGCAGCAGCCCTTTCAGTGACATCCCCAGAGGTTTCAGACGACAGAATAGTTTCATGACCCAGGCTCCGGGCCTTGTCACGCTGTGCAGTCAAGAGACAGTGCTCTGTCTCAGGACACTGCCTTTCATTTGGAGAACATCCATGTTCCCTTGAGTGACATTGTGCCCTGCTCCATTGTGTGTCCCACCTTAGAGGATGCTGCCTTTCACTTGATCTGAATCCTACCATTGAGGTAGAAAAACTCTTTCAAATTAACTTTTTTCTCCTTATTCTATATATGATGAGTTCTTCCTCATTTTGACACTACCGGACATGAAATCAACCATGAATTTCTTTCCTCCTATGAAGAGATTAATGCTTTCTGGAATTTAGTTTACTTAGAATTTTTTTTTTATCTTTAACTCTTTGATGTCTTTTAAAATGATATTTTGCTCAAATGTCTTGTTATACGGATACAGCAACATTCTGTTGTGATTTTGTACGTATTACTCAAGATGGGAATCTCATCATCTCATCTTTCTTCACTATATTCACATAGAAAATATGTCTTCCACATTAAACAAATCCAGCGGGTGCCATTTCCATCATCTGTTATGTAAATGTTATCACCTGGAACTCTACCATTCACAAAACACATAGCTATACATAGTATTCCTACCAGAAAATGACATTTAAGTATTAACAGGTCTTATTGGAGAAAGCCTTAGTCATTTCAGCATAGTGCTTACGAGCTAGGAAACGGTAAAGTGATTTATTTCAATTATCTTAGGCTTGAATAATCTGGTTGAGAGCTTCTCTACTGTGTGTGAATAAATTAAAAAATACTTTAATCTGCTGCACTCTGGTGTGTTTTCTTGGGAGAGTTTTTGAAATGGCATAACACTGAGGAATGGGAAGCCCATGGCCCATTGCTCAGATTGTGCAATGAGTAACACATTCCTAATATCCAAGGAAATCATGGGAGTTGACAGCTTTACTTGGACTTCTACAGATTAAAAAATCAAGGCTAGCTTCTGTACAATTACCAGTTTTTCTCAATTAATACAAAGATATAAGTAAAAACAGACATGAATTCTCTTTTAAGGCTCTTAACAGTAATAATAAGGCACGTAAACAATAAGGTAGTTTACCTGGAAATATATTACCTGGTGGGCTAAATACATGAAAAGCAATAATTAGAAATCTTATTAAATGTATATCTATACTTTTTAATATTTTAAGATTTTAAACATTTACCTTTCAACATTGGATCAGGATATATTATTTGCAGTGTCAAACTTAGAATAGTGATACTATATATAAAGTTAGAAAATAAAATACAATATTAAAATTACATAATTCTTGCCTTTTCAATTTGGTATCCAATTAATTTTTTTTATACTTTTTCTTTTTTAAAAAAATCCCACTTTTCTGAAAGAAAACCATTTTCTTTGTGTAGTTTATCATATGGTTTGGCTGTGTCCCTACCCAAATCTCATCTTGAACTGTAGTTCCCATGATCCCCATGTGTCGTGAAAGGGACCCAGTGGGAGGTAACTGAATCGTGGGGGTGGTTTCCCCCATGCTGTTCTTGTGATAGTGAGTGAGTTCTCATGAAATCTGATGGTTTTATAAGCATCTGGCATTTCTCTTGCTTGCACACATTCTCTCTCTTGCCACCCTGTGAAGAGGTAACTTCCACCTTCCACTATGATTGTAAGTTTCCTGAGGCCTCCGGAACCATGTGGAACTGTGAGTCAATTAAACCTCTTTTCTTTATAGATTACCCAGTCTTAGGCATTTCTGCATAGCAGCATGAGAATGAACTAACAAAGTTTATATTGCTTTTAAAAAATCATTTTAAAAGGATGAAAATATTATGGTAATATTTGATTTCACACTCTAGAGATAAATTGTTTGTTTTTCTTTGTATACATTCTTAAAAACAATCAAACCTTCAAATACTTATTCTGAGATCTGATTTAAAGTGTATTATTTGAAAGTCTAAAATAATTACATTGCCTTCAAAACAACAGTTTATACATCTTAAAAGCTTAAGATTAAAGGTGTTTCCCCGCTTTTCAAAATCTACAGACAGACCCAGAAAATAGAGTTCATGTCATTGATCTGATGTCTGAAAACTGTAGGAAGAAAACAATATAACTTTCAGAATATATAGCCAATGATTTGAAACTTCCAAAATGTACTGAGCCTTTTGCTGCAGAAGATTTGCCAATAATAGTTAAAAAAACACATATTATAATTCTTCAGAGCAGTTAAAAGACTTACTAATTATTTAGAACTTTCAAGATTTCTGGACCTCAACTCTATTTTTGTTTGTTTTCACATCTTGAACAAAAAAAGATTAATTAATACATAACAAAGCACTTTCATATTAGAATTTGACATTAAAAATAACTGAAAAATGTGTGGGCTTTTGCATTATATAGCACGTTAATTAGTATGTGAAACTCAACGTTCTAATTCAGTCTACAGAACATAAACATCACAATAATTTTCTTATATTGTCTTTACTTTTAAGCATGAATAAAATACATTACCTTTCAAATTTTCTAGGTAACATAAGTTATTAAAAGACATGCCATAATATTACTACAGAACAATCACTCTGAAGTGTTTTAAACACATTTACAGAAGTGTGCTGTTAATGTTTCTATGTGAATGTATGCCTTAATATTGATTTTAATTTACCTCTAGCAATGCAGCAAAGATCTAGTTTTCTGAAGCATTATATTACTTCTATTCATGAGGCTTGTAATTTTACACAGTACAACATGAATTCTTTTCAGTGGCCATAGAGAATAAATTCTTACATTGCCTGCACTTACTTTCTAAGTAATCCTTTTGTGCACTATATTCAACCTTAATACAGTTTTTCTTAACACTTTTGAGCTTTGATATTCAAAGAACAAAATGCAATGAAGAAACGGTGATTGGAAATGTACCTCTTGTAAAAACAATATGATTGATTCCCAGGCAAGATGGCGGAATAGGAACAGCTCCAGTCTATAGCTCCCAGTGAGACCAATGCAGAAGGAGGGTGATTTCTGCATTTCCAAATGAGGTACCCAGTTGATCTCATTGGGACAGGTTAGACAGTGGTACAAGCCATGGAGTGTGAGCAGAAGCAGGTGGGGCGTTATCTCACTCAGGAAGTTCAAGGGGTCAGGGAACTCCCTACCCCAGCCAAGGGAAGCCCTGAGGGACCATGCCATGAGAGATGGTGCAATCTGGCCCAGGTACTCCGCTTTTACCATGGTGTTTGGAACCCACAAACAGGAGGTTCCTTCAAGTGCCTACACCATAAGGGTCCTGAGTTTCAAGCACAAAACTGTGCAGCCATTTGGGCAGATAGCGAGTGAGCTGCAGGAGGCTTCCCCCCGCCCCCCCAGTGGAATCTGGAACACCAGCGAGACAAAACTGTTCATTCCCCTGGAAAGAGGACTGAAGTCAGGGAGCCAAGTGGTGTTGCTCAGCAGATCCCACCCCCACAGAGCCCAGCAAGCTAAGATCCACTGGCTTGAAATTCTCACTGCCAGCACAGCAGTCTGAAGTTGACCTGGGACACTCCAGCTTGGTTGGGGGAGGTGAGTCTGTCATTGCTGAGGTATGAGCAGGCCGTTTGCCCCTCACAGTGTAAACATAGCCACCAGAAAGTTCAGACTGAACTGAGCCCACCACAGCTCCACAAAGCCACTGTAACCAGACTGCCTCTCTAGATTCCTCCTCTCTGGGCAGGGCTTCCCCGAAAGAGAGGCAGAAGTCCCAGTCAGGGGCTTACAGATAAAGCTCCCATCTCCCATGGACAGAGCACCTGGGGAAAGGGGCAGCTGTAGGTGTAGCTTCAGCAGACTTAAAACTTCCTGCCTGTGGGCTCTGAAGAGAGCAGCAGATCTCCCAGCATAGCGCTCGAGCTCTCCTAAGAGACAGACTGCCTCCACAAGTGGGTCCTTGAACACTATGCCTCCTAACAGGGAGACACCTCCCAGCAGGGGTGGACGGACACCTCATACAGGAGAGCTCCAGCTGGCATCTGGTGGGTGCCCCTCTGGGATGAAGCTTCCAGAGGAAGGAGCAGACAGCAATCTTTGCTGTTCTTCAGCCTCCACTGGTGATACCCAGGCAAACAGGGTCTGGAATGGAACTCCAGCAAACTCCAGTTTGAAATTTATAAAATAATTGAAGGATATCTTCCCTGGATATTTAGGGAAGAGAGCAGTCATTGCTCTTGTTTAGCTTGGATTTCTCCTGTTTCAGTGCTATTCAAGTTCTACTGTACCTCCATCAAGTCTCTTTTGAAGTGTCATTTTCTTGCAACCTCTGCCTATGGATTTAAATTGAAGGGTTTAAATGTACTTTGTAAGTTTATTCTATTGGTTATGTTCCACACAATATCCTATACTAAGTCATTGCCTGGGAATGTTTTCTTATTCACTCTCTTTGCTGGATACAAATAGTATTAATAAATTAAGCATCTTGTACACTTTATGATCAATGTTTTACCCACTTTGCATTCTTCTTGGTATTCACTGAAGAAAAGAGTTGTGTTCCATTTCTTTTAGGTCTCAGTTGAAAATGGGTTTTTCTATTTAAAAGTAAATATACAACCAAATCTTTCTGAATTGTCATCTAGATGTGCTTCCAGTAGTGTTTTTCTATGCTTACTTTCTATCCATATCACATGGGCTGCATGTACATCTGTGCTAATTAAATGTATAATTATCTTTAATCAAGTTCTCGATGTACAGTATATAAGAGAAATTAGGATATTTATCCTGTGAAATAGCTGTGGTGTCATATGTTTTATTTGCAAAATACTGTGGTATTTCAAGAAAATCTTCAAAATCAATTAAATCTGTTGTTTGTAGTGGTTTTGTCTTCACTAGTTGTGCCATCAGGTTATCCAACCTGATTTTTTCCCCTCTTCCATCCATTCCTTTCCCCACCCAGAAACAAATGACACTCTAAGTAATGAGTACCTGATATGGAGGATCTGAAATTTGCAAGCTAGGAAATCAGAAATTATTTTTTTCTAGTTGATAGTAATGGTTGTTGACTTTTCTTTTTAAACTTGTGCTTTGCATTCTATGGATCTCAATATTTGGTTAACTTTTTGAACTAAGTCTTACTGCTACTTTCTTTGCTATGCTGTCAGACTTATGGTTATCATGTGTAAGGTCAGGGGAGATGTGTGTCAGGAGAGGGAAAGCAATGATTCCACTCTGATAAAACAGCAGTTATGGGAAAACTACAAAAAGGGAAATAGAAAATAGCTACTTACAATTTCCATCTCTGCTGTTCAACCAAGCAGACCGAAGGTAACTGCTGGCTGTGAAAGCAGCTTCTAGCTATCTTACTTTGACCCACCAAGAGAGAATCATCCTTCAAAAAAAAAAAAAAAAAAAAAAAAGGAAATGAGAGAAACTGCTTTGGGGGCATAGAAAGGAGAAACAATAATACAAGTAGGTTGCTATATAAAAAAGAAACGTTGTACAATAAAACTTACTTTTAAAGATACCATAGCTGGTCATAATGCTTTTTGAAACTGACTTTAGTTTTGTTAAGTGAAAACACAGTAATAAAAAAAATGTAAGCCAAAAATTTCATAAATATCTAATACCATTTCCATATCATTATTCTATGGACTTAAATGAGATATCAAATAAAATAATAAAGACTCTAATAAAATAAAAAAATAAAAATCTCTATCTCTCCTTCCCTGAGTTCTGACAAATCCTTTGCTATACAGTTTTCATTCTTAATATTATTCATTACCTTTCTACATTGGCTTTTCTAACCCTGTAAGGCAAAATTTCAATAGACCTTGATACGTTTTCACTTTCATTTAAGAGGGATAAATGCTTCAGCATGCACACTGATGGAAATTAATTTCATCTAAATGCTCTTAGGCAAGCTACCTGCAAATGTAAATACTCCTACTGTAAATTTTGTTGTGAAAGGTTTTTCATTACTAGCAGGAGCTCTGACCAGATTGTGAGAAAGGAGCAAAGTACTGATGTAAAAAAAAATGGTAATCTGCTTTCTTTATCACATTCTCCATGAGTATCAGCTGCATCATTACATTAACAGGGAAATCTATCCAATTTCCATAAAGGTTTCCTCTGTAGCTTTAAACTAATGTCAAATAATGGAAAGATGATCACATTTGATGAATAAGATTAAGCCCCAGAATGATGTCTGTGAATGATGATGAGTATTGTGTACCCATCAAGGAATTCACAGCAGCAAAATTAAATTTGAGACATCTTTTCAGTTCCTTGTCAAGAAACAGACAAAACAAAAGCTACAATTTTTTAATTGTGAGCTTTCATGACTGACTCTATAGGATCTGCATAATTTTATCAAACTTCAAGTCTATATCATAACATTTAGTTATCTATTTTCATTTTTAAGTCTACTTCACTGCCATACAAATTATATGGCATTACCCACATTTCTCTGTGCAATTTGACCAATTTTGGCAATTTACACTCATATAGCCACATTTGTCAATTAACAGAACATGTCCATAAGTTGAAAAAGTTCCATTGTGTCACAAGGAAGTCAATCAAATTCTCTGCCAGCCCCAACAACCACTGACCTGTTTTCTGCCACTGTTGCTTTGTTTTCACTTTTGTTGTTGTTGTTGTTGTTACATTTTATATAAATGGAAACATACCATATGAGTTCTTTTGCTTCTGGTTTCTTACACATAGCACTATATTTTTAAGATTCAACAAAACATTTCACTGAATAATTAACACACTTATTTTATTGATGATTCATTCCATCCTGTCAATACATCATGATGTGTTTACCCATTCACCTGTTGATGGACATTTGTACTCTCTCCACTTTGCAGTTAATATGAATAAAACTGTTTGAACATTTGTGTATGTATTCTACAGTAGACAAAGGTTTTTATTTTTCTTGGGTTAATATCTGGGAATGGAATCAGAGGGTTGTATAGCAAAAGTAAGTTTAACTTTACAAGATATTGTAAAACTATTTTCCAAAGAGAAAATCAGCAATGAATGATAATTTTTGTTCTACCACACCCACACCAATAATACTTAGAATTCTTAGACATTTAAAAAACAGTATTTATGAGTGTGCAGTCAGTGTTTACTGGTAGCTGATTACATTTTATTTTTTTATGATAAATGATACTGATCATCTTTTCATGTGGTTATATGACATTTTAAATATTTTCCTTCATGATGTGTCTGTCCTTATCCTTAAAACAATTTAAAAATCATCATCCAATTCTGTGAAGAAACTCATTGGTAGCTTGATGGGGAGGGCATTGAATCTATAAATTACCTTGGGCAGTATGGCCATTTTCACGATATTGATTATTCCT
>NW_012110030.1:6296053-6315647 GCF_000951045.1 Mandrillus leucophaeus | reverse complement strand
GTCTTACTTCTGATTTGTAAGAATTCTTTTCATATTCTGGATATCAGATCTCCCATACATATTTATCCTAAATATATTTTACTGGACTGTAGTTTGCCTCTTTATTGTATTTTTTAAATGTAACAATTTTAATCATTTAAATAATCTCAAACTTACAGTAAAAATGTAAGTAGAATTTTAAAAGTTTTCTGCCTCAAAATCTATTGAGAACAATTTTCTAACCTGATGTACTACCACACCTAAACGTGTTGCCTTACATTTTTTCCAAAACAACAACATCTTCTTACATAAACACAATAGGGTCATAGAAATAAAGACATCAGGAGTTATACTTTACTTATGTATATATAAGTAATATATATTACATTTTGTACATATAATTATATATGCATATAATCATGTAATTCCTTTCCAGTTTTTCCAGTTGTTCAAAAATGTTATTTCTAGCAAAATATTCAGTAAATAATCATCATTGGATTCAGGTGTCATACCTCCTTAATCTAATTCCATTGGGACATGTTTCTCTGACTTCCCTTGACTTTCATGACCTTGATATTTTTTGAAGATTAAAGGCCAATTATTATAGAATGCCATTCTTTTTGTTTGTTTCTGTTTGTTTGTTAATGTTTCTTCATTATTAGATTCAGATTAGTTATGAAATCTTTGAGTGGGATATCATTGCAGAGAAGTAATACTGTGGTCTTCCCATTGCGTCCTATAAAGTGGTCCATGAGTTTAATTTGTACCAATACAGGTGGCATTTACCATGATTATTTAAGGTACTGTCTGTCAGGATTCTCCACTGCATTGCTTCTCTTTCACTCTCTGTAAATAATGTATTTTGGGAAAGAAGTATTTGAAAATATGTATACATCTTATGCCTCATTAATCTTCCAATTTATTGATTTATTTACTTATATCAGCATGGACTAATTGTATTTCACTTTATTTAAATGAGCATCATAAATATATTACTCACAGTATCTATCTTGAAGTGGAAGTTATCTTAGATTTGTTCTGTGGAGACTTGCCTTTCAGGCTTGTTTCTGTGTGATCCTGATGTGCACCAATCACCTTTTAATACAGTCTTTCTCTTTGAAAAAAAAATGTCCTAACCTTATCTTCTATTTCCCCACCTCAACCTCTGAATCAGCTAATTGTACAAGGGGCTCTGGTTCCTTATAGCATGGAATAATATTTAGAACTCAATCTAATTCTGCCCACCAAGATGATCTGGGAGCAGAGACACTACTAGCAATGGGCACCTGAACAATGCAAGTTTTCTATTTCTGTGCAAGATATTACTTCAGAACGATGACTTTTAAACAAAGGCAAATCTATTATTTCATCGTTTCCATGGCTCATATGTCCGGGTATGTGTTAGCTGGATTTTCTGCTCAGAAATTCACCAGACTGAAATAAAGGTGTCAGCTGTGGTTTCAATTCTCATCTGAGGCTCAAGATCCTCTCCTAGTTCACTGATTGTTGGTAGATTTCATTTCCTTGTAGCTATAACATGTAGGTTTCTGGGTTTTTTGGCTCTCTTTCTTTCAGCCGGAGACTAATCTCAGGTCCTAGAGACTGCTTACAGCTCCTTATAGTGTGGTCCCAAGAGGGAGTTCACAGTGTGATATTTTGCTTTTCTCTCAGGCCACCAAGAGCTCCTGTCTCTCACTCTTCACTTTCCCTTGAGGATCCTCTCGTTAGTCCAAACCCACTCAGGATAACCTGCTTTTGATTAACCGAAGCTCAAGACTTATAGAAAAAAAAGTTGAAATTTTATAATTTCATTTATATTATGTACAGAACAGAGAAGACTGACCCTTGGTGGATAACTCAGACTCATGAAATGTGGTTTTCTTGAGGCCCTGTGGATCTGCAACTTGGTGAGTGCCTTGTCCTACAAGCCAGAGTGGTATTTCTTTCACAGAATTGCATGATATTGAACAGTTGGAATATCTCTGACATGCTAATTTAGGGTAATTCAATTTTTTTATATAGAAAGGTGCCCCCAAATAACTCCTGTTTTTTCATACATCAAGGCTGGCTGTCTGAGTTATACAGTTCTCTGCATTTGTCAAATCTCAGTGAATGTATACTTAATATTTAAACATGTTTATATATTTTGACTTTACAGCAAGAGAAAAAATCATAAACAAATATTGCACTCTAATTATTGCTATGCTTGCTAATGTATTTAGAGTGAAGTGTACTAATATCTGCACATTTCTCCAAGATACATAGAAAATTAAGATGGATTATTGGATGAAAAGAGGATGAGATAGATGGATATACATGTTTATCTATTGAATATAATAAAGTGCTAATAGTAGAATCAAAGTAGTGGATATAAGAGTATTTATGGTAAAATTCATTCAACTGTACTCATACATTAAAATAGCACTCGCCAATCTAAAAAACTGCAGTTTTAAGTACGACAAAGTATGAATGTGCCATATTTTTCTATTGAAGGACACCCAGAATACTACCAGTTTTTTACAATTATAAATAAAGCTGCTATGAGCATTCTTGCAGAAGTCTTTTTGTAAACTTTTATTTTTATTTACCCCAATTAATGCCTAGCAGAGGAATTCCTGAGTAATAGAGTAGTATGTACTTGATGTTATTTTAAGAAATGGAGTATATTTTTTCCAATGTTCTTGAGACAGTTTATAGTCCCTAAAAAAGTGTGTGAAAATTCTGGTTGTTCCAGCCGGGCACGGTGGCTCACGACTGTAATCCTACCACTTTGGAAGGCTGAGGTGGGCGGATTGCCTGAGCTCAGGAGTTCGAGACCAGCCTGGGCAACATGGTAAAACCTCGTCTCTACTAAAATACAAAAGATCAGCTGGGCATGGCGGCGTGCACCTGTAGTCCCAGCTACTCGGGAGGCTGAGGCAGGAGAATTGTTTGATCCCAGGAGCCAGAGGTTGCGGTGAGCCGAGATGGTGCCACTGCACTCAAGCCTGGGTGACAGAGCGAGACTTAGTCTCCAAGCAAACACACAGAAAAAAAAAGAAAAAATAGAAAACTCTGGTTGTTCCATATCGTCACCAATACTTGATGTCATTCTTTAGATATTTTAATAACCTGAATCTTTTTTAAAAGTTCTTTATGGTTCTGTTTTGTAGTTTTTATTCCTTTGATTTATTTTTAATTTTTCAATGATTTTTTTTCAACTATTATTTTAGATTCAGGGGATACATGTGCAGGTCTTTTACTGGGGTATATTGCATGATGCTGAGCTTTGAAGCATCAATGATCTCATCCTGAAGTACTGAGCATACTACCCAATAGTTAGTTTTTCAACCCTTGCCCCCGTCCATCCCTCCATCCTCTAGTAGTTCCCAGAGTCTATTGTTGCCATGTTTATGTCTATGAGTACCCAATGTTTAGCTGTCACTTATAAGTGAGGACATGTGGTATTTAGTTTTCTGTTTCTTCATTAATTTGCTTAGGATAATGGCTTCCAGCTGCATCCATGTGGCTGAAAAGGACATGATGTCATTTTTTTCTTATGGCTGCATAGTATGCTATGGTATGTATTATATTTTCTTTATCCAGTCTACTGGTGGTGGATACCTAGATTGATTCTATGTCTTTGCTATTGTGAAAAGTGCTGCAATGAACATACAAGTGGATGTGTCTTACAGTAGAACAATTTGTTTGCACTTTATAACATTATTTTATAGTTTCTATTTCTGTTTTCATTATGCTTATGTTTTCTTTAAATCTTTGACCATATTTTAACAGTTGTTTTTAATTTGTATGTACAATTTCATCATCTTTGCCTTTTCTATGTCTGTTTCTGTAAACTAACTTTTATCCTGGTTACAGTACATATCTAGTAATATTTGATTGGATGATGGGCATTTAAAATTTTACATTTTTTAGTGTCTGGATTTTGTTACCCCCTTTAAAAAAGTGATTGGATTTTTTTCAGCAGTAGTTAAGTTACCTTCAAATCATTCTGATTATTTAAATAATTTTTGTTAAGCTTTGTTAAAGCAGGTCTTGTGTAACATTTACCCTAGTACTAACTAAAGTATGACTTTTCTGTCACCCCTGTTGAATGTCCAAAGTATTCAACAAGTCTCTCAACTTTTCCTGGTTGGAACTTGAACTCTTCATTCCTGAAAATAATTTAGCTTATAGCTCGCCCGTCATTGCTCTTTGCCAATCTCATGAAATTTTGGCCTAAATCTGCACAGTTTAATACGGAGTAACAAACTCGAGGTTGACATATGGATTTTTGGAAGTATTTTCCTATGTAGCTCCCTCCATTCTCATGACTAGGAGAGAAATTCCTGTGAATTCTATATGCCTCAGCTTCCTTTTGCTTCTGTTTGTTTTTCTAACTCAGCAAATACCATCTTTTCTGATTGAGTTTACCTCTCAGCACCACAATCTAGAAAATGCTTCTGGAAGAAACAAGAGGCAACCATAGAACTTAGCTTGTTCTCTCAGAGATTAAGGTCATTTGCTGCCTGTTGTCCATTGTCTAAAACTGGTTGTTCTATAGGTTTTCACCAGTTTTTCAGCTTCTAGTAGCAGGGGGGCCAGTCCAGTACCAGAAACTATCTCATGGCTGGAAGTAAAAATAGAGCAATACTGTTTTGAGATGAGAAAGTTCTAAATAATTCTTTTTATTTTATAATTATGTATAAATGATAAACAAATGAAATATGCAGGCCTGGCTTGATTCCACTTTTTATTTGCATAATACAACTTTTTGTCTTTATTTAGATTGAAATTGGATTTCAATTTTCAGTTTGACTCCAATTATTATTTTAAAGACAGAATTTTATAATCATTTAGTTATTTACCTTGCATGTGAAGGGACACTGTTAGTTACAACTCTTTTTGTTATAGGTGATAGATATCAAGATTTCTGGTATAAAACTCAAGAAAACCTCTGTGATTAATAAAAAGGTGTCTCATAGAATGGAACAGTATTTATTCTGTTGGATGTCTGGTTGAGATGAAAGCAGATCCAGAAGTTGCCCGTCACATTTTAACTTGGTTTTATTTTCTGCCTCATCCAGGCTTTCTATGCATTATAAGCTCATGTAGCACACTGAGTCCAGAGATGACAAATTTCAAATTTCTAGACGCTGAGCTATGATTGGCTCTCTTAAGGTCAGAAGCCTCTACAACATCAAAATCCTATGGCTAGATATGTTGGGTCACATTTGCAAACCTGGCTACTTCCATTATAAACACATGTACATTTGGAGTGTTAGGGAAAGAGAACTTTTTGGAAATCTATGATGCAAAGCCATAGGCATTTAACTTACTGGATTAAATGGCATGTCAAGAAAGGGTTTTGTGGCAATTGTAAAATTTATCTGTAAAAAAGTGACACCTGTAATCCCAGCACTTTGGGAGGCCAAGGAAGGCGGATCACGAGGTCAGGAAATCTAGACCATCCTGGCTAACACAGAGAAACTCCGTCTCTACTAAAAAATACAAAAAATTAGCCGGTCATGGTGGCAGGGGCCTGTAGTTCCAGCTACTCTGGAGGCTGAGGCAGGAGAATGGCGTGAGCCTGGGAGGTGGAGCTTGCAGTGAGTCGAGATTGCGCCACCGCACTCCAGCCTGGGTGACAGAGCAAGACTCCGTCTCATAAAAAAATAAAGTAAAATAAAAAAGTTACATATTATGTCACTTATTTATTTAGCATTTTTCTAAAAAAAATTCAACAGTAAATTTAAATATTTAGAAAATAATGACACTTAAACTAGGATAATACATCATCCCAAAGTAGATTTTGTGGCATTTGATTATTCTTTGGATTTACTAGAGAATATTGTCTGAAAGTCACATGAATGCATGCTCTGGGTTCCCTGGGATACATATAAATAAACAACAGACTTAAATTCATTGCCTTGTCTAGAAAAAAATAAAAGCAAAAACAATCCATAAACCTTGAGTGATTTTTCTTACTTTGGGAGATTAAAGAAGTCATCTCTGTATATTAAGGACATCTATACTAAGACATCCTATTTTTATTTATTTTCAGATGAAAATATAGACTGGGTTCTTGTTCTCAAAAATATAATCTTCCTACTTCTCAACAATCCAAACTGCTGTTACCTCTTCCATCCAACTATAGCATGCTTTATTTAAGATCATATTGTATATTATTAGATTTTTTTATGATTCTCTTTTAATAGCTTCCATAATTTAGCAGTTCATGAAGTGTTGAACATGAGGCTAATATTAAAGGTTTAAACATCTTGCTCATGAAAGATTTTATTAATATTTAGAACTCTGAAAAATTATAAGCTGAGATATGTATCAAATTTCATAATAACTATATTTAAGAGTAAGTCATTTGTTTGTTTTTCTTGGTAGAAATGAGACAGATAAAACAAAAACATCTATGGGTAAAGAATTTGGGATATGGATAAAGGTGTAGGTAAATAATGATTAAATATGCCCTGGTGTTTCCATGAAATTAAGGATGCAACCACCTCTTCACCAAGTTGCATGTTAGATAAATACCTTAGATCACTACAAGAATTTATCTTTCGTGTTTGCATTAGATCTAAACAGATAAATAAGAAACTTATATAAGTTTTCCCAGATCCCTTTTATTTTAAAGATTCAGTATATTTGATTAATTTCTTACCAAGAACATGGGGATCACCAACAAACATGCCACATTAAAATCTTTGAGGGTTATAAGGTGAACAAAAAGATAGTTTTTAATTGTAGAGAGTTAATTTCTGCTATAACCATCCTTGCCACAAAGTCTAACAAAGTAAACAATTATCTGATTTACATCTTAGTGAATAACATTTGCTGTTTCCTCCTTTGATAAATGTGGTGTTACCTAATAAGTAGTGTTGAAACCAATGTGGAAATATTCCCAAACTTATATTTTATGTATTTTTCTGCAAAGTAATATTATGCATGCATATATAAATATATATACACAAATATATATACAAAAATATATGCAAATATATAATATAAAAATATATGTATATATATACACCTACACATACATAGACATATATATCTCTTCCTATCTATCTATTGATCTCTTGAATATTCTGAGTTCCCCAAAAAGCATATATAGTGCTTGTCATTTTTTTATACAATGGACTCAAATTATGAGGTTTCTTTCTTTTGTTTTCTTCTTTTTAGGAAAAACACAATGAAAACACATTGAAATGTAGTTCAGCCATCTAGATTTCCATCCATAGCATAAATATAGTTTCTGTATCAGGGACATTATGTAATGTATTTTAGAAAATAATACAATTTTTCAATATATTTTTGTTCTGAAATTTCCAGAAATGCACCTCTAGGTGTGTATGTTACCTATATTTCAAATTGAAACTTATTTATTACATTATCATTCTTTTCTAAAATCAGATAGTACTTTACTTAGAAAACACTAGTTATTTAATATATATGTATATTTACTGATTTGGCATTTCAACACTTGGATTGCAAAAAGTATTTATTTGGCATCTTATATCTCTTATATTTTAATTCCTGACAAATTAATACAATCTTCAGGGGGAAACAAGCAACCCCCAAATCTTACTACACAGATATTTGAGGATTATTTGTTACAACAATTGAGTGTAGTCCATTCTGAATGATGTTTTTCATTACACAGATTTTCCATAATAACAAATCTTTGCAAAATTTTTCAGTAAATGTTAATGGACTTATTTTGATATTTAAATTTTGAATCAAAAAATTTAATCTGTCCCTATTCACTGTTTATTTTAGATAATTTTGGAAAATTTACTTTACTTTGTTAATATAGATCTGCAAATTTTTATTGAAATGTAAAAATTAACATATTTCTTTCTAAAATAAATGTGAAATCTGATTCTTGAAACAGGTAATTGCTTCAAAAGAATGTGCATTGTAATCATATTTACTAACCTAAAATTTAGTATTAGATGGAATTATTCTTTAGGGTAAGGGAAGTCTAGTTTTATGATGCAGTAACATCGGCATTATTTACAGCGTACTATGGAATGGCACAAAATGTGAAAATGATATTAAGTATCTTTAGGATATGTGACAGAGGAAATTGCTTGCATATGTGACCAGTTTCTAAATAGGAAAGTCAAATTAAAAATACAAATAATGGCATTTTCTACGTCTATGGAGCTCTTTTGAAACGTTGTAAGAAAAATAGGCCAATTTGGATTTTTGTTTTCTTTTGACATAGGGGTATATGTGTGGGGTTGGGGGTAGGGGTGTGTTTGAAAAATAAGGTTGACAATATATTTGTAATACATTTTTCAGGTTTTGGCAAACCCATAACTGAATTCAAAAGTAATTTGACTAGGGGATACATACCATGTATTCTTTTATTGAGGGAAATTAATTTTATTATCCCAGATTTTCCAGTGTCAATTTTATAAAACAGGAATATGCTAGTAACTATTTGCAAAACACACGTCTTTACTAATTGTGAAAATAAATCATAATTTCTAAGTACAAAATAATGTTAAGGTTGATATTTATACTTTATTAGAGATGAAATTGTATTCACAAAATAAGGGCTTTAAACTTGGATGGAAGTAGAGGTCATTATTCTAAATGAGGTAACTGTAACTCACAAATGGAAAGCCAAATACTGTATGTTCTCACATATATGTGGGAGTTAAGCTATGGGTATACAAATGCATTCATACTGGTATAATGAACTTTGAAGACTTAGAAGGGGGAAGGTGGAATGGAGGTGAGGAATAAAAATCTACAACTTGAAAATAATGTGCACTACTTTGGTGATGGGTACACTAAAATCTCAGACACCACCATCATACAATTCATCCTTGTGCCCCAAAATCATTTATATTCAAAAAGCTATTGAAATAAAACATTATATTAAAAAAGTAAGGACTCTGGAAATTTATCATCCTGCTACTGCCAGTGCATAGGCCTGTGTGGACTCCATCACACTGCCACCAATGATGCATGAGTGCATGCATAAGCCCTAATGCACTGCCCCCATAAAGCACTTCGGCTGGCACCATTCTTTGGAGTGATGTAGTCAGTGGAGCACAGCAGGTATTCAACCAGAGTACAAAGCTGTGGCCAGAGAACAAAGCTGTGGGCTTGGTCCCAGCCTCTTGAGGTTAGAACCTGCAGCCCAAGCATGGTGAGGTAAGCCTCAGCCCCCATAAATCATCCAGAAATGAAGCCAGTTGACTGAATCCAGCACATACCACAGTCAAACTCCTCAGGGCATAAATAATATAAAAGCAAAAGCCCCATCCAAAGGGTAGCAACTTCAAAGGGTAAAGGAACGTCAGCCCTCACATTTGAGAAAGAACCAGCACAGGAACTCTGGGAACTCAAAAAGTCATAGTGTCCTCTTGCCTCCAAATGACAGCACTCATTTCCAGCAATGGTTCCTAACCAGACTGAAATGACTGGAATTACAGACAAAGAATTTAGAATCTGGATGTCAACAAAGATCACTGAGATTCAGGAGAAAGCTGAAACCCCATCCAAGGAACCCCGTAAAATGATCTAAGAGATGAAAGACAAAATAGCCATTTAAAAAAAAAAAAAACAAAACAAAAACCAAAAAATCAAACTGAATTCTAAAGCTGAAAAACTCACTACAAGAATTTCATAATTCAATCAAAAGCATTAACAGCAGAATGGACCAAGCAGAGGAAAGAATCTCAGAGCTCAAAGAACAGTTATTCAAATCAACTCAGTCAGACTAAACTAAAGAAAGAATAAAAAAGAATGAACAAAACCTCCTATAAACATGGAATTATGTAAAGAGACAAAACCTACTACTCATTAGTGTCCCTGAAAGAGAGGGAAAGAGAGCCAGCAACTTGGAAAAGTTATTTGAAGGTACTGTCCAAAAAAATTTCCCCCATGTCACTAGAGAAGTCACACTGAAATTCAGAAAATTCAGAGAACTATAGTGTGATACTATACAAGGTGACCATCTGCAAGACACATAGTCATCAGATTCTTCAAGGTCAACATGACAGAAAAAATGTTAAAAGCACCTAGAGGTAAGGAGCAGGTCACCTACAAGTTACCATCACACTTTCACCAGAAATGTTACAAGCCCTAAGAGACTGGGCGCCTATATTTGGCATCCTTACATAAAGTAAATTCCAACCAAGAATTTCATATCTACCCAAAGGAAGCTTTATAAGTAAAGGAGAAATAAAATACTTTTCAGAGAAGGAAATGTTAGGGAAATTTGTTACCAGCAGGCTTGCCTTATGAGGGGTCCCTAAAGGTGTACTAAACACGGAAACAAAGGACCATTACCTGCCACCACAAGAACACACTTAAGTACATAGACCATTGACATGAAAAAACAACTACACAATCAAGTCTACATAACAACTAGCTACCAAGATGACAAGATCAAATCCACACATACCAATATTAACCTTGAACATAAATAAGTGCTCCACTTACAAGGCACAGAGTGGCAAGTTGTATAAAGAAGCAGAATCCAACTGTATGCTGTCTTACACAGACTCATCTCCCATGGGCTCAAAGTAAAAAGATGGAGAAAGAACTTTTCAGCAAACAGAAAACAAACAATCAAAAAACAGGGATTGCTCTTCTCATTTCTGGAAAAAACAAAACAAAACAAAACAAAACAAAAACAGACTTTAAACCAATAACAATCAAAAAGGACAAATAAGGGTATTACATAATGATAAAGGGTTCAAATCCATAAGAAGTCTGAACTGACTTGAATTTACATACGCCAACACTGGAGCACCTGATTTTAGAGACCTGCAAAGATATTTAGATAACTACACATTAATAGTGGAAAACTTCAACACCCCATTCACAGTATTAGATCATTGAGGTAGAAAACTAAGAAAGATATTTGAGACCTAAACTTAACACTTCACCAAATGGGCCTAACAGACATCTACAGAACACTCTACCTAATAATAACATAATATACATTTCCCTCTTCTGCACATGGGACATACTCTAAAATTGACCACATGCTTGGCAGTATAGCAATTCTCAACAAATTCAATAAAAAACACCCAAAATCATACAAACTACACTCTCAAACCACAGCACAATAAAAATAGAAATCGATACCAAGAAGATCTCTAAAAACTACAATTTACATGGAAATTAAACAATCTGCTTCTGAATGACTATTGGGTAAACAATGCAACTAATGTAGAAATCAAGAAATTCTCTGACACTAATGAGAAAACAAACAAACAAACAAACAAAAACATACAACAGAATCTTTGAGACACAGTTAAAGCAGTGTAAGAGAAAAGTTTATAGTACTAAATTTCCACATCCGAAAGTCAGAAAGATCTCAAATTACCAACCTAACATTACATCTAGAGGAACTAGAAAAACAAAAGCAAACCAACCCCAAAGCTGGCAGAATAAAATAATCAAAATCAGATTGAAATTGAGATTTCAGTCTGAGAAAATCAGATTGAAAACTGATTGAAATTGAGAAGCCTAAAAAAAAGTACAGAAGATCAAAAAACCAAAAGTTGGTTCTCACAAAGAATAACTAAGGCTGATAGACGAGTAGCTATACAAATAAAGAAGAAAAGAGAAATGATCCAAATAAACATAATCAGAAATAACAAAGGGGGCATTACCAATGACTCCACAGAAATCCAAACAAAACAAAACAAACAAACAAAACAATAAACAAAAAATACCATCAGAGACTAGTATGAACACCTCTATGCACAGAAACTGGAAAACCTAGAAGAAACAGATAAATTCCTGGAAACATACAAGCTCCATAACCCAGGACTAAATTGAAACACTGAGCAGACCAATAACGAGCTCTGAAATTGAATCAGTAATAAAAACAAAACAGCCGGGCATGGTGTCTCACGCCTGTAATTCCAGAACTTTGGGAGGCCGAGGCGGGGAGATCACGAGGTCAGGATTTCAATGTCAGCCTGGCCAACATGGTGAACCCCCCTCTCTACTAAAAACACAAAAATTAGCTTGGTACAGTGGCAGGCACCTGTAATCCCAGCTACTCGGGAGGCCGAGGCACGAGAATTGCTTGAACCCGTGGGTTGAGTTTGTAGTGAGCCAAGGTCGTACCACTGCACTCTAGCCTGGGTGACAGAGCAAGACTCCGTCAAAAAGAAAAAAAAAAAAGGCCTTGGAACAGATGGATTCATAGCTGAATTCTACCAAACAGAATTCTACCAGTATGAAGGACTAGTACCAATCCCATTGAAACTTTTCCCAGAAATTGAGGAGGAGACACTCTTCCCTAAATCATTTTATGAGGCCAACTTCATTTTGATACTGAAGTCTGGCAGAGACACAACATAAAGAAGACTTTAGGCCAATATTCTTGCTGAATATGACACAAAAATCTTCCACAAAATACTAGCAAACCAAATCCAACAGCATATCAAAAATCTAATCCACCATTATGAAGTAAGCATTATACCTGGGTACAAAGTTGGCTCAACATATGCAAATCAATAAATGTAATTAATCACATAAACAGAAGTAATAACAAAACTCAGATACTTATCTCAATAGATGCAGAACAGATTTTAAAATACTCAACATCATTTCATGTTAAAAAATCTCAACAAACTAGGCATAGAACGAACATACTTCAAAATAATTAAAGCTGTCTGTAAGAAATACACAGCCAACACCATTCAGAACTGATGAAAGCTAGAAGCATTTGCCTTGAGAACCAGAACAAGAATGCTGAATTTCACTCCCATTCAACATGGTACTGGAAGTCCTAGCCGGAGCAATCAGGCAGGAGAAAAAAATAAACAGCATCCAAATAGGAAGCCAAACTATCTCTCTTTGCAGATATGATTCTATAGCAGGAAAACCTTATAGTCTCTACCCAAAGGCTCCTTCATCTGATTAATAACTTTAGCAAGGTTTCAGGATATAAAATCAATGTAAAAAAATCAGTAGCATTTCTACGTATCAATAATGTCCAAGCTCAGAGCCACATTAAAATCCAATCTGATTCAGAAAAGCCATAGAAATAATAAAATACTTGGGAATACAGTTAGATAAGAAGGTGACAGATCATGACAATGAAAATTACACAACGCTGCTGAAAGAAATTAGAGATAACACCAAAATATGGAAATACATTCCATGCTCATGGATAGGAAGAATCAATATTGTTAAAATGGTTGGGGGCCGGGCGCGGTGGCTCACGCCTGTAATCCCAGCACTTTGGGAGTCCAAGGGGGGCGGATCACAAGGTCAGGAGATCGAGACCATCCTGGCTAACACGGTGAAACCTCGTCTCTACTAAAAATACAAAAAATTAGCCAGGCGTGGTGGCGGGCACCTGTAGTCCCAGTTACTTGGGAGACTGAGGCAGGAGAATGGTGGGAACCCGGGAGGCAGAAGTAGCAGTGAGCTAAGATCATGCACTCCAGCCTGGGTGACAGAGCGAGACTCTGTCTCAAAATAAATAAATAAATAAATAAATAAATAAATAAAATGGTCATACTACCCAAAGCATTTTATAGATTCAATGTTATTCCTAGAATATCACACTTCCAAGAACATTTTTCACAGAATCAGAAAAAAACTATTTTACAATTTTTATGGGGGATGTTAAGATGGTGGATAGGAAGCAGGACTAACTTGTAGCTTCCACTCGGATAGACAGAGCAGTGTGCGGAAACACGTATCATGATTTTTTGCTTCAAGAACTACCACAGTAACATACCAGGAAAGCTGAGAGAATCCAGAGACCCTTTGAAGAAAGTGAATCACCACTGCAGGCTCCCTGAGATGCCGGAAAACTGTGAGTCTGCTTGCTTTCTCAGCAAGGAGGCTGGTGGTGTGGGAACAAGTTCTTAGTTCTTGTCACTGGATGCCTGGAAATAGACTCAGTGCTACTGGGGAACTGAGTTCCCTCAGTCTACTGGGGGAACATGGTGGGAGTGAGACTGGCCTTCAGGACAGAGGGCTGCATGGAGACAGGGTGAGGTCTGTGATTGCCCACTTTCCCCCATTTCCTTAGTGACATGTATGACTCCGCCAAGGAAGCCATAATCTCGCTGGAAATATAAATCCATTGGCATGAGAACCACACCCCCACCTCTCACAGCAGCCCCAGCAAGCCTTGCCTAAGGAGAGTCTAACCTCAGACACACCTAATCCTAATCCCTGTCCCCACCTACTGGTCTTTATCTACCTGCCCTGATTGCTGAAGAGAAAGGACATAATCTCTTGGGAGCTCTATGGCTCTGCTCACCACCTGAGAAAACTGAATACTTAACCATGTGACCCTAGGGTAAGCTTACTTCCTCCATATGGTAACACAGTTCATGCACTATTGAAAGTGCCACCTCCTGGTTGGAGGCCAACCAGCACAAAACGAGGGCACTAAACAAAAAGACAACCAAGGACCATCACAGAGTCCACTTCAATTCCCTGCTATCTCCAATGGAGCAGGTGCACATATCCATGGCTGAAAGACCTAAAGACAGATCACACCATGGGACTTTCTGCAGACACTCTCCAGTACGTCCAGAGCCTGGTAGCTCTTCTGGGTGGCTAGACCCAGAAGAGCAAAAATAATCACTGTAGTTAGTTAGGCTCTCAGGAAGCCCCATTCTTAGGGAAAGTGGGAAAACATCACTCCACCCCATGGGACAAAAGAATCTGAATAGCAGCCCTTGAGTCCCACATCTTCCCTCTGACATGGCCTACTGAAAGAAGAAATTAGCAGAAAACAATTCTGGCAGTATGACAAAACAAGGTCTTTTTTAACACTCACAAATGATTACACCATCTCACCAGTAAGGGATCCAAACCAAGATAAAATCTCTGAATTGCCAGAGAAAGAATTCAGAAGGTCGATTATTAAGCTAATCAAGGAGGCACCAGTGAAAGGTGAACTCCAACTTAAAAGAATCAAAAACATGATATAGGATACGAAAGAAAAATTATTCGGTGAAATAGATAGCATAAACAGAAAACAATCACAAATTCTAGAAATCAAGGACACACTTGAAGAAATGCAAAATGCAATGGAAAATCTCAGCAATAGAATTGAATAAGCAGAAGAAAGAACTTCAGTGCAGGAAGAGAATGCTTTTGAATGAAGCCAATCCATCAAAGACCAAGAAAAAAGAATTTTAAAAAATGAACAAAGCCTCCAGGAAGTTTGGGACTATGTTAAGCTTCCAAACCTAGAATAATTGGTATTCCCAAGAAATAATATAAATCTAAAAGTCTGGAAAATATATTTGAGAGAATAATCGAGGAAAATTTTCCAGGCCTTGCTAGAGATCTAGACATCCAAATACAAGAAGCTCAAAGAACAGCTACAAAATTCACTGAAAAAGATCATTATCTAGGCACATAGTCATCAGGTTATCCAAAGTCGAGACTGAGGAAAGAATATTAAGAACTGTGAGGCAAAGGCATCAGGTAACCTAACAAGGAAAACCCATCAGTAACAGCAAATTTCTCAACAGAAACCCTCCAAGCTAGAAGGGATTGCAGTCCTATTTTTAGCTTCCTTAAGCAAAACAGTTATCAGCCAAGAATTTTGTATCCAAGGAAACTAAGCTTCATAAATGAAGAAAATATAAGTCTTTTCCAGACAAACAAATGCTGAGAGAATTTGCCACTACCAAGTGAACACTATAAAGACTGCTAAAAGGTGCTCTAAATCTTGAACCAAATCCTTGAAATGACCAAAATATAACCTCGTTAAAGCATAAGTATCACAGGACCTATAAAACAGTAACAAAAACACAATGAAAAGAAAAAAAAAGGCATTCGGGCAACAAATAGCATAATGAATTGAATAATATCTGACATTGCAATACTAATGCTGAATGTAAATGACCTAAATGCTCCAGTTAAAAGATACAGAATGGCAGAATGGATAAGAAATCAACAACCAAGTATCTGCTGTCTTCAGGAGACTCACCTGACACATAAGGACTCATATAAACTTAAGGTAAATGGATGGAAAAAGATAGTCTATGCATATGGGCACCAAAAACACGCAGGAGGGGCTATTTTTATAATAGACAAAACAAACTTTGAAGCAACAGCAGTTAAAAAAGACAAAGATGGATACTACACAATGATAAAAGGACTATATCAACAGAAAATATAATAATCCTAAATATATAGTCACTGAACACTGGAGCTTTCAAATTTATAAAACAATTACTACTATACCTAAGAAATGAGATAGACTTCATGACAACGACAGTGGAGGACTTTAATACTCCCGACAGCACTAGACAGGGCATCAATACAGACAGTCAACAAAGAAACAACGTACTTAAACGATGTACAACAAATGGACTTAACAGATATTTACAGAACATTCTACCTAACAAATGCAGAATATACATTCTATTCATCTACACATGGAGCATTCTCCAAGACACAGCACATAATACAAAACAAGTCTCAGTAAATAAATAAAAAACGTTGAAATAATATCAAGTACTCTCTCAGATCACAGTGGAATAAAATTGGAAATCAACTCCAAAAGGATTCCTCAAAACCAGGCAAATACATGGAAATTATATAACCTGCTCCTGAAAGATCATTGGGTCAACAATGAAATAAAGATGGAAATTAAAAAATGCTTTGAACCGAACAATAACAGTGACACAACCTATCAAAACCTCTGTGATACAGCAAAAGTGGTGTTAAGAGGAAAGTTCGTAGCACTAAATACGTACCTTGAAAAGTCTGAAAGAGCACAAATAAACCATCTAAGCTCAAACCTCATGGAACTGGACAAACAAGAACAATCCAAACCCAACCTCGGCAGAAGAAAAGAAATAACCAAGATCAGAGGAATTAAATGAAATTGAAACAAAAAGCAACACAAGAGATAAATCCAACAAAAAGCTGGTTTTTTAAAAAGATAAATAAAATTGATAGACCATTAGTGAGATTAACCAATAAGAGAAAGATCAAAATAAATTCAATTAAAAATGAACTGGGAGATATTGCTACTGATAACACAGAAATACAAAAGAGTATTCAAAGCTACTATGAACACATCTATGCACATAAACTAGAAAACCTAGAGAAGATGGGTAAATTCCTGGAAATGTATAGCCCTCCTAGATTAAACCAGGAAGATATAGAAACTCTTAAGAGACGAATAACAAGTGGCAAGATTGAAATGGTAATTATAAAATTGCCAACAAAAAAAGTTCTAAATCGGACTGATTCACAGTTAAATTCTATCAGACATTCAAAGAATTGGTACCAATCCTATTCATTCCACAGGATCGAGAAAGAGGGAATCTTTCCTCCATCATTCTATAAAGCCAGTATCACCCTAATACCAAAACCAGGGAATGAGATAACAAAAAAAAAAAAAAAGAAAGAAGAAAGAAAGAGAGAGAGAGAGAAAGAAAGATAGAAAGAAAGAAAGAAAACTACAAACCAATATCCCTGATGAAAATAAATGCACAAATCCTCGACAAAATACTAGCAAACTGAATCCAACAGCATATCAAAATGATAATCTGCTGTGATCAAATGGGTTTCAAACCAAGGATTCAGGGATTGTTTAACATCCACTAGTCAATAAGTGTGATACATCACATAAACAGAATTTAAAACAAAAAACACATAATAATCTCAATAGATGAAGAAAAACATTTGTGAAAATCTGCATTGCTTTATGATTAAAACCTTCAACAAAATCAGCATAAAAAGGACATATCTTAAGGTAATAAAAACCATCGATGACAAACCCAGAGCCAACATTATACTGAATGGGGAAAAGTTGAAAGCATTCCCCCGGAGAACTGGAACAAAACAAAGATGTTTCTATTTAACAGAGCACTGGAAGACCTAGCCAGAGCAATTAGACAAGAGAAAGAAATCAAAGGCATCCAAATTGGTAAAGACGAAGTCAAACTTTTGCTTTTTGCTGATAATATGATCATATACCTAGAAAACCCTAAAGACTCATCCAAGAAGCTCTGAGAACTGGGAAATAAATTCAGCAAAGTTTTAGAATACAAAATCAATGTACACAATTCAGTAGTTCTGCTATACACCAACAGTGAGTAAGCTGACAGTCAAATCAAGAACTTAACCCCTTTCACAATAGCTGCAAAAAAATACAGTAAAATACTTAGGAATATACCTAACCAAATACATGAAATATCTCTACAAGAAAAACTATAAAACACTGCTGAAATAAATCATAGATGACACAAATAGAAACACATCCCATGGTCATGGATGGGTAGAATATTGTGAAAATGATCATATACTGCCAAAAACAATCTACAAATGTAGTGCAATTCCCATCATCATAATTGTTTACCAAGCTAAAAAGAAACATCCTAAAATTCACGTGGAACCAAGAGGCATCACATTACCTGACTTCACCTATATTACTGCAAGGCTATACTCACCAAAACATGGTACTGGCATAAAAATAGGCACATTAAACAATGGTACAGAATAGAGAATGAAGAAATAAAGCCAAATACAGCCAACTGATCTTTGACAAAGCAAACAAAATACATGAAGTGGGGAAAGCACACCCTATTCAACACACGGTGCTGGGATAATTAGCAAGCCACATGTAGGAGAATGAAACTGGATCCTCATCTCTTACCTGATACAAAAATAATCTCAACATGGATCAAATAGTTAAATCTAACAGTGCTAGGACAATCCTCTTGTTTGTTCTTGCTCTTGCAAATATATGCTAGAATTGTTCATTTTTTTTGCTCTGTAGTTGCTGAAAAAGGCAGCCAGAAGCAGTCTGTGGATCTCATTTGCCTTCATATGAATGGACTTGGGGCTGGAACAATTCCTTACTTGGAGTTAAAGTGCCCTTCTAGCTGGTATTGGACTTATTGGTTCGTGAGAGAATATCGTTCCCTTTTCTGGACCTAATAAGCAGTTCCGTATTCTGCTTTAAGTACATTTGTCTATGGCCTTTAGGCACTCTCCCAACTTTCTGTTATTTCAGACTCCATGAGGCAGGGGGAAATGTCTTTCTACTACAGAAAAAGTGAGGTCCATGTAGTCACACTGACCACCTTTGCTGAGATCTGCTGGCCATGGGGGACTGATGCATTCCAAGGGACTGGATCTTGTGCACACTCTCTTCTTGTTGTCAGTTAGAGGTGTACCACTGGAACCTGGTGTACATGTTGTCTATTCTCGGTGACCTCAAATCATGCACTGGTCCCCTCACTAGATGGTACTATACCTTCAACCTTGGCTACGCTTATGAGATATACTATCCTGCAGCACAAACCAAATACCTAGAGCACAGCAGAAAAGTAATTATCATTATAAATTACAATTATTCTCATAATTTGCCAGTGAAATTAATCAAAGTTTGTTTCAAGTCTAGATTCTTTAATTTTCTGAAGATATTTTTTCTCTTACAAAAAAGTTATCTGTCAACATTTTATCATTTCCTTTTAAAATTTAACCTGAAAATGCTTCTATTTATAATTAAAGTAGTTCATAGTTATTGTATTTAGTGTTATGCCCATACCACACAATCAACACCGATTAACTTCTGCTGCTGCGGTGAATGGGAAGGCAACTACAGCTTCTTCTTTTTTTTTTTTTTTTTTTTTTT
>NW_012110030.1:6292844-6295063 GCF_000951045.1 Mandrillus leucophaeus | reverse complement strand
TGAAATATACTCCACATACCATACAATTAACACATTTAGAATATACAATTTAATGGTTTATAATATACTCATAGACTGTGTAGGCATCTCTGAAATCTGTGTTTAAAATATTTTTATCATGCCCAAAAGAAATCTGAAGATAATAGGTCACTTTCCATTTTCTTCCTTCAATCCCCAGTCAACCCAAGACATCCACTACAGTAGTTTCTGTTTATCCCCGATCAACTCAAGACATCCACTAATGTAGTTTTTGATTATAAAGATTAACATATTTTACATAAAAAGAATTATACAACATTTGCTTTTTTGTGACTGGCTTCTTGCACTTAGCTTAAAGTTTTCAAGATTCTTTCTTACTGTAGCTTGACTCAGAACTTTTTGAGATTCATTTTTATTGCTGAATAATATTCCAATGTATTGGTATATCATATTTTATTTACCAAGTCAGTTTATGGAAATTTGGATTGTGTCTGGTTTTTGATTATGAATAAAGATACTATTAATATTGGTGAACAATTTTTTGTTTAGACACTGGATTTCATGTCTTTTGAGAGGAGATCTAGAACTGCTGGATAAAGGGATAACTCTATGTTTAACATTTTGAGGAACTGCCCAGATGTTTTGCAAAGTAGCTACCCCATTTTACATTCTCATCCACTGTGTAAGTGGGTTCAAATTTTTTCACATCCCCACCAACACTTACTAATTATCTATCTTTTTTATAGTAACCATCCTAGTGTGGAATTCAATGGTGTCTTATTTTGATTTTGATTTTCATTTCTCAATGACTAATAATATTGAATATCTTTTCATATAGCCATTTGTATATATTTTTGGAGGTGTCAGATAATCTTAATAGACACATCTCCAAAAATATATACAAATTATATAAAATATATAAAAATATATACAAATATATTATCTGCTTAGTTTTTAATTATGCTCTTTTTATTATTGACTTTTCAGTGTTTGATGTATTTGTGATAAAATATTTTTTATCAGATATATAATTTGCAAGTATTTCTCCGGTTCTGTACATTGCTATTTTAGTTTCTTGATGGTATTAATTGAAGTAAAGAAGTTTTTAAACTTGGAGAAATTCAATTAATATATTTTTCTTTTGCTGTTTGTACTATTGGTTTATATCCAGGAAGGCTTTGCCCAACACAAGGTTACAAAAATTTACTACTATAGTTTCTTCTGAGAATTTTATAGTTTCAGCTCTTGTGCTAATGTCTATGAAGTAAATTTTGTATATGGTATGTGGAAGTAGTCCAACTTCATTCCTTCTAGGTGGATAGCCAGGCAGGCCAGTAACATTGGTTGAAGAGACTAGGCTTTCTTCATTACATTGTCTTGGCACCTTTGTTCGAAAATCAACTTATTGTAAATGGAAAGGTTTATTTCTGGACTCGGAATTAGTTCCATCTGTATGTCTATTCTTATGCCAGTACTGCACAATCTTAATTACTGTAACCTTGAACTAAGTTTTGAAATTGAGAAGTGTGAGATCTCCAAATATGTTCTTCTTTTCCAGGATTGTTTTGGCTATTCTATGCCCCTTGCATTTCCATATAAATTTTAGAAGTAGCTTATCCGTGTTTCTGAAGAAGCCAGTGCAATTCTGATATGGATTGTATTGA
Organism: Mandrillus leucophaeus; assembly: GCF_000951045.1. Classification (NCBI taxonomy): domain Eukaryota; kingdom Metazoa; phylum Chordata; class Mammalia; order Primates; family Cercopithecidae; genus Mandrillus; species Mandrillus leucophaeus. The sequence continues at coordinate 6,293,420 of NW_012110030.1, read as the reverse complement.
GTCTGTAGATCAATTTGGAGAGTAGTGCTATATTAACAACTTTAAGTATTCCAAGTATATGTTATGTCTTTTCATTTATGTTTCCTTCTTATTTTTTTCAACCATGTATTGTAGTTTTAAGAGTATTATTTCAGATCTTGTTTAGTTAAATTTATTCCAAAGTATTTTATTATTTTTGATGCCATTGTAAATAAAGTTGTTTTCTTAATGTTATTTATGAAGTGTTCATTACTATAGTAATGAAAACAACTTTATTTACAGTGGCATCAAGAAGAGTAAAATATTGATATTGATTTTGTATCTCCAACCTTGCTGAAATTGATTATTAGCTCTAGTTCAAATGGCTTGTTTGTGTGTGAGTATGTGTATATTTTTTTGGGATTTTCAGTATACGAGATCATGGCTATCTACAAATAGAGACAATTTTACTTCCCTTTTCTATATGGATTCCTTTTACTTCTCTTTCTTGTCAAGTTTCCCTAGTTAGCTCCGCTAGTACTTTGTTTAATTTGAGTGGCAAGATGCTACTTTGTCTTATTCCTGATCTTAAAAGGGGAAACATTGAATTTTTAACCA
>NW_012110030.1:6286463-6292243 GCF_000951045.1 Mandrillus leucophaeus | reverse complement strand
GTGATCCGCCCGTCTCGGCCTCCCAAAGTGCTGGGATTACAGGCTTGAGCCACCGCGCCCGGCCGCCTTTTATATTTTCTTCTTGGAGCACACTCTGTTGCCTCAAGGAAATCATGGTCTTCTAGAGCATGATTCAGTAATTTGCTGGTATAGGTTTACTCCCTTACTTTGGGAATTGCTCAGCATTTACAACGGTTAAAAAAGGGGCTTTGTACCCTTTATATGCATATATAAGTATATATCGATTATTATTGCATTTTTGCACATGTATTTTATTTTCCTGCTTTTTATCTTTTCACCTCCTCACCATTGTTCTCTTCATCTTATGCAAAGTTGACTATTACAATCAATGTACTAATTTCACTGGGAAAAATGGTTCCTCTCTTTTGTAGAATATGGCTATTTTATTCAATTCCACAGAATATCCTGTGTTATTTGTTGAAATTACTATTTCTACAGAATTATCTTTAGAAATACTCTTTTTTCAAATAACTGAAACCACTTTCTATATTGATGTGCTCCCGCACCTTACTTTCAAACACCCCAGAATTAAAACTCACAGTTTATGGTGAGATATTTTGCCTGTCCTTTTATTCCTTTAATGGTATGTACTGTCTCAGTCTCTTGGAGCTGCTATAACAAAATACTGTAGGCTGGGTGGCTTATAAAAAGCCCTGTATTGCTCATAGTTCTGGAGGCTGGGAAGTCCAAGATTAAGGGACCAGATTAAAACCAGGTTCGGTTTTAATAAGGGCCTGCTCCTCATAGATGGCACATTCTGTGTTCTGACATTGCAGAAGAGCAAAAGGGGCCAACATGCTCTCTTGGACCTCTTTTATAAGAGCACTAATCTCATTCATGAGGTCTCTGCCTCCATGATCTAATCACCTCTCAAAGGCCTCACCTCCTATTAGTATCATCTTGCGAGTTAAGATTTTGTGCATGGTGGTGGGTGCCTGTAGTGCCAGCTACCCGGGAGGCTGAAGCAGAAGAATCACTTGAAACTCTGAAGCAGCAGAGGTTGCAGTGAGCCCAGACAGTACCACTGCATTGCAGACTGGGCAACAGAGCAAGACTCTGTCTCAAAAAAAAAAAAAAAAAAGATTTTGAACATACAAATTTGAAGGGAACACTAACAATTAAGATCATAAAACGTACTGAAATTTAAAAATATACAAGTGCTTACATAGAAGATAAAATTTAAAAATTCAACAGCTATGGAGTTTTCCTTTGTAGGTTTATTTTAAGCCTCTCCCTTTTTCCTCACCCTACCCTCACATACACTTACAATTTTATATAACTCTTGCCATTTTTTCCTAGTCACCTGGGTTTTGTTACAAATAAAATTGCTGTTTTCCATGTAACACATAATGAATAGTGGCTCACTATAATAAAAGACAAACATATTATTTGTTTTTGTATATTGTTAGTTATTTTCACATATATAGTTATCTTCCCTTATCCCTCTATTTACATCTTTCCAGTGATGCCAAACAAAGAGACAGCAGCAGGATCTAATATGTGGTTTTGCTTGCTATCTAAAATCCAGCCAATAGTAAAATGTATTATTTATATTTGCTTATAAGAGTGGAGAAAAAATTTATATCATATTGGTAAAATCTCTGTTGTTTAAGTACCCAGAGGCCATTTGAGTTTAACTCCCAGAGGACGTTGGAGTTAACTCCTATACTACAATATTGATATAGTAACTGGATTAATTATCTAGGTTTGTGACACACAAACACCTCCACTCCCCCCAACACACACACACAAAGAGAGAAAGAGAGAGAGAGAGAGAGAGAGAGAGAGAGAGAGAAAGAGAGAGAGGGTGGGGTGGCGGAGGGGAAGAGAGGATAGATACTGAGTTGCTACCCGTTGTTTTAGGTTTCAGTGTTTAATATAGGAAAACATGAAGAACAAATGTGCTAGATTTGAAGAAAGCAATCAATGTGTTCCAGAGGGAATACAGGAAATACTGCTCAAAACAAAATATCTTAGTGATCAAGCAGAAATTGGAACAGAGATTCATATTTTATAGAGAACTTCTTGTGTCTATAATGTTTGCAAATGAACCCCAAAACATGACTTATTGTGTATTTTTAAGCATCTTTTATAACCATCTCTCTTTACATTTTACTACTTATTGGAGTAATAATATTACAATATTCATACAACAATATTGTCTGTGCTTTCCTGGACCAAATAGTGGCCTTAATAAATGATGTCAAGACTTGAGCCTTGTTTGGTAGTACAGACATTATTATATGTAGGCTATGATGCCTGCTTTGTTTCCAGTGTAATCAGGAAGTGGCTTTATTGATAAAGGCTAAAAACAATGAGTTTCCTTTATTTGAAGTCACCCTGTGTATGTGTGGTCAGTAGAAAAGTCTAACTCTAAAGAAATGATTTCATTTAATTCGAATGTGGCATTCTGCTGCAATTCCAGTGGGACAGCTGTAAATTTTATGATTACTTTTTTTGACTTATGATAGGTGATTCATAATTTTTAACCTCAGACCAAATAATGTAGTCAAAATATTACTAATTATGTTTTCTGATATACTGAGTACTAACCCTTATGCATACCCAGTTCCCCGCCCTAATTATACTGTTCTTTAAGTCAGAGAAACTTACTTTTCACTGGAAGAAATAATGGAACAACACAATTAATATGTACAGAATATTCAATTTTCTATTTGTGGATTATTTAATTTGCAACCCAACATCAGAAATCATTACATTTTTCTCATTGGCGATACAGTACTTTAATTTTTTGTCAATATTATCAATTTGTCTTTACTAAGATCATTTTGCTATGCTATTCACATGGGATAAAAGAGAAAAAGTAACATTAATCATTTATTTTGTAAGTTTCATATTCTGTGAATATTGTGTGTTCATTTGGACACAAAATCACTGATTTCATGTTGTCATTATAAAATTTTAAACATTTAAGAAGAATTATTTTCATTCTTTGAATTCTGCAGCTTTTGTTGAAATTGATGGACTGACAGTCTAAATACAGTATTTGTTACAAGCTTTGTGACATATTTTCTGTTTGATATTAGAGAATTACTTTACTATTTTGAAATTATTTCCTTCCACACCAAAAAGAAGATGGTGTCATTAATCTCTATGGCCTCTTTTACCAAAACCACTATGTTTATGTAACATACATTTGCTACTCATTTTTCAGCTGCTAATCAAGTTCTAAAAAGCTTTGAATAATTTGTACAATGATTTTTTTTGCAGTTTTTTCTCCCATATGAATAAGTTTTCCTCTCTAAAGTCCTACATATTTGTAAGAATGTGAGGGAAACAATCATTTGACTGTTTCCACAAGATCTGCTGTTTCCTTTGATCATTTCAGAAATGCTCTTAGAAATAAATCTATTACATTTTAGAAATAGAAATTTAAAAGTGGGAAATAAAGTTAGGAGTGTGCGATTAGTTAACAACACGAAACCTCTGGGCAATAGGTCTATAACAATGTTTGAGTTTCCTTTCTGAGGGATTTTTTTTTAGTATCTGACACATGTACAGACAAAGACAGAAGACAAAATAGTTATAATAGCATAGCAGAAGGACTCTGGACTTGTGCCTTGAAAATGTGCTTAGCCTCTGTGCGAAATATTCTTATTAGATCAGGGATTTACTTAAGGCTTTGAAAAGCACATTTCCTGGCAATATCTAAAAATACGTAAGATGCATTTCTCATATTTCTCTTGAATTTATCCAAATGTTCTTACATTTTCTACTCTCTGCAGAGATTTGGTTTAAAATATGGTTAGAATTCAACAACTAAACTAAAGTTGTATGTGGTTAAACTCTATTCTTCTTTATTATTATGTGTTGTCATATGGATCACAAGTTTAATGGATTTTTGAACAGCATATCCTCTATGGCTTAGAACCAATTGTCTCCTCAAAAAACAGGAAACAGAACCATGTGACTGGGAACATCATTTTCACTTTTAGGTGTTGTGTATTAGTATGAACATATTAGTTAAAAGACCTATTAGATCCCCCAAGTGTATGACTTACTAACTCTGCAACCTGGAGGAAGTTACTTTTCTGTCTATAATATGGAGATAACAACAGGGTCCAACTCAGAAGATTGTGGTGAACATTACACGGCATCATCAAAGCTGTTAGAGCATTGTCTGTCACATCACAAACACTATGTACATATTTTCTATTACAATTAAGCAATAACCTAGGTGGTTCCAAGGATCTAAACAGGAAAATTGTAGTCTATCAGGTATAATAGGTGCATACAGGGCATAAATGTAGAGGCACATTTGAAAGAGTAGAGATCACCTAAACATTTTAGTTAGCTGGAAAACAAAAGAAAGAGTCAAGACTTGTTGAGATGTTTTCTTTTAAAAAAGCATTTAGTGCCCAAGCAATCTTCTGGTACCTAGTTTAATGGAACCTGGGGGTTGAGAGCTGGCAGGCTCCTTTAGGGAGAAAATTGTCAGTATAAACCATAATGCCCATGGGCCCTTTAACCTATCTTTGCTTATCAAGCTCTCCCATTCCCTGCTCAGCAGTTCTGAAATGTCCCATTCTTTTCCAGTCCTTTAACCAACACGCTCAACTTCACTCTTTTAGTATGAGTTCTACACCACTTCATACTTCACTGAAAAAAGATGACGATATTGAAACTTTACAGCAGCTATATAAAGTAACACAAAATCATGTTCTTACCTATCCTCACTCCTTCCTGCCTGCTGTCAACATAACTTTTATACATCCTCTCCACAGTCAGCTCATCTGGGCCATGCTGCACAATATGCTCTCATCTTCTTTGAGAAAATGTTCCCATTGGACTAGATCTTAATTTTACAACTAGCTACAAATATAAAATCATTGCCCCAATGTATGTTTTGATAACATTTTTCATTTCAGAATAGCTTTATATTCATAAAACAATTGTGATGATACTAGAACATTCCTGTATAGCCTCTACCCAGTTTCCTCTACAGTTAACATCTTCCATTAGGATGATAGACTTGTCACTATTAATGGACTAAAATTAATACCTTATTTTTAACTAAAGTCCATATTTTAATCAGATGGATGTACCAGAATATAAGTAAACATGTCTCTATTGTTGAGAATGTAGGTTGTTTCTAAGTTGCACATTTTATGAAAATAGTTTATGAAGGGATTGGAAAATAGGAAACTTTAAATTCAGTCATGCTGTTTTAACATTTTAGTTCCAAATCTATAGATTAATCTTCATCACAACACATTTGATATTATTGCTTTCAGAACTTCATTCTAACCATCTCCTGCTTTGTGGACAGCAGCATGCCTACTTGGCTAACAAGGAAGGCCTACATGTAATAAAATTATTCCATCTTTATTTTGTTTCAGTGGACAGCTACAATTCTTTAACTGCTTGACTGATTGTTGTCCAGATATCTTCTTTGCCCTGTCACATCATCTTCTATTAACATGGTCTTTAGCATTATTTCTCCTTCAGTTTAAGTCTTCTTTTAAATTCTGTAGCACAAAATAAACTCGAGCTGTGCTTGTGAAGTCTGTCCACACAACCATATCCTTCCATTACAAACAAGGAAATTTTGGTTGAGCCATAGGTCCATGCCACTTAATGTGGAAAATTTGCACCCTAAGAGATAACTGTTCCCTTTCTGCTTTCTTCCTCATGTGTTCAAAACATCATGCAAATTGGTAGAGGATTGTAGTATTTGGGGATGTGAACTTGTGCCTGTTTTTTGAATTTTGTTGAACACCACTCCCCCCTTTTCTCCT
>NW_012110030.1:6278359-6285573 GCF_000951045.1 Mandrillus leucophaeus | reverse complement strand
ATACAGGAAAGGCCAAAAATAAAAAAGAAGACCAATGTACCAATTATTATATTTTGTAACTTAATACATTCTCATATTAATTTTAAGTATATTTTAAATAAAAGTTTAATTTTATCCAGCTTCCTGGGTCATGTCCAGCTCATCAAGCACTGGCACCACTAACACACCTTTACACTATGGCCTCTGATTTTTCCTGTTTTACATTTTATACGCACTCAAACATCTAACTATACTTTGATATCTGGTATGTTTATGTGTGGTTAAATTTACTAAAATGGTATCATACTGTAAGGGTTTCTACAAAAATACAGTATAAACATTTTTGAAAATGTCACTTTCTGCAAAATGACTCACTAAAATAGCCATAAGAAAACCAGAATGTGGTAGACCATTCATAACCTATACAACTTTGTAAACAGCAGAATAAAACAATGAAATGACAACAACAAAAATTCTCAAAACTATAGCACTAATTTCAAAGGCATTTACATAAAATTTCCTTTACATAAATATACTCTAGAAAACTCAGAACATACTTAAAAATAATAAAGATAATTCGATAGTAGGAACTACAAGGAAGGATTCAGTATGCTAAATTATGCAGACAACAGTAAACACACAAGTATTATTAAGCATTATGTATCAATGACTTCCAAGACAAAACAAGTGAGTTAAAATACAAAAATACATAGCACAAGTGTTCTCAAAACTATTGTTCTCAAAATTCCCCACACTCTAAAGTTACTGAATGTTCTGAAGAGCTTTTATTTATGCAGAATAATTAACCATTTAACTATAATAATCTAAATTTCTAGGTTAAAAAGTGATAGTAAGACTATCATATATAAACATAAAATTTTATGAAATAATAATATTTTTCAAACAAAAAGAACAGTAACAGTGTCTTACATTTTTATAAATCTTTGTAATGTTGTGTTTAATAAAAACCCATTGGATGTTTATACCTGTTTCTGTTTTCAATCTGTCACAAAATTACACACCACATAGCCTCTGAAAAACTCTTCTGTATTTTCTGAGAATATGAAAACTAAAAAAGTAAATAATATATTAATTTGATTAATTAAGATAATAATTTTAACCTGTGGACTTGCGAGAAGGCTCTTGAGAACCCCAAGGGTTTTCCATGACCCACTTCAGAGAACCACTGGTGAATTCACATCATGTTCAGTGCTGTGTACCTCTGTATCTTGTATATGCAGATACTATTACTTGGTGGTGGAAAATATTGGGCTGACAAAAAATATGCATAAATTAATACTGCTTTCCTATTATACTGACATCATTCTTATGCTTACTAATTGGATATAAGCTAATTCACATTACAGAATCACAGTTGTGAAAAAATAGACTGCATATTTAACCATTTTGCATGCTTATACGTTTTTTAAAATTAACATAAAGACTTATTGCACTTAAAAATTCTGAAACTTGCTGTTTTCACTCAATATCATACTTTGAGATTTATTCAGGTTCATACATAAACTTAATTTATTATTTATCTGCTACAAAGTATTATCTCACATGATTATACCATATTTTATCTTCAGAAGTAATAGGTTGTTTACAAATATTTACTTTTATTAATAATCCAGAGTTTCAAAATCATTCTCAGTTCCCCTTGTAAAAATGTAGGTAAACTGAGAATGATTTTGAAACTCTGGATTGTTGATAAAAGTTAACACTTCTCAGTTCTCCTTGTAAAAATGTAGGTTCACGCCTGTAATCCCAGCACTTTGGGAGGCCAAGACGGTCATAAGGTCAGGAGTTTAAGATCAGTCTGGCCAACATGATACATGGTGAAATCCCGTCTCTACTAAAAATACAAAAATCAGCTGGGCGTGGCCGTGCGTCTGTAATCCCAGCTACTTGGGAAGCTGAGGCAGGAGAATAGCTTGAACCCAGGAGGCAGAGATTGCAGTGAGCCAAGATCACACCACTGCACTCCAGCCTGGGCAACAGAACAAGACTCTGTCTCAAAAAAAGAAAAAATATGTACATGCATACCTAGCAGTGATATTGCTGGGTAATTACTAATAAAAAAATTTACATATTTCTGAGTATTAAAAAATTGTTTTTAAGATTGTACCAATTTACAACCTCACTATATACGCGTGTGTGTGTGTATTTTTAAGACTTGCTCAGCAGGATGCAACTAGGATAGACTTTAGTATTTGGTAATTTAAGGAATGAGTCGTGTCTTAAGTTTTAATTTACCCATAAATAATTGCAAATGACTGACTCTTTTGTTATAGACTTAATATGTTTCCTCTTCAGGGAACTATCTGTTCATTGCTTTTGTTTAATTTGTATATGATTTGTTGTTTATTCTTGATTTTGTAGATTAATGTGCTAGATAACAATAGTTTATCATATTATTGTTTTCATACTAATACTTTGTTGCTTGAATTTAACAATGACAAATATTTTTTTAATCTTGATGTCAAAAGAAGCAATATATATATCCCCTATTATTTGTATTAGACATAAACACACATAAATAAAAAGGATATCCATTTCCCACTAGAAAAATACCACCTATCTATTTTAACAGGCCTCAGCTCTCTTTTAAACTCCCAGGCATTTGGTCTATGTGACTATGCATAACCCAGAATTTGTTTCTGACACACCTAATGGTCCATGATCATAACTGAGTTACTATTATTTCTCAAGCCTTACAGAATGGTGTTGTTGACAATCTTTCTGTATGTTCTGACCTTGGAAATTTGGTTTAGCAATAAAGAAATCTTTACACTGTAGGTAGCATGTGGATATCTTCAAGGGACTGAAGATGATAAAAAATAGAAAGAACTAGCTATAGCCTTATTTTTACCTTCGATTTCTGACATAAATCTATCAATGTTTAATATAGCCCCAGTTATTTGCTCAGTTTGAACAGGTTACAAATTTCACAGATTCTTTTATTTATAAGGGATAAATAATTGAGGCAGATTAATTGAAAATAAATTTGTTATTTCTATTTAAAGTAGTATATGTCCATTATAAATTTTAAATAAGAGAAAAGAAAACGCAATTATTTTATAGTAACTATTAGCATATAGAAGTATTTTTAAATCTTTTTAAAAGATCAATTGTTTTCTAAAAGCATATATTCAAATTTGTATCCTACCATTTTCTACTTATCATTGTAGAATAAGAATTTAACATTATCTTACTTTCTCTGTATACATATAATTTTAATTACATCTTAATTGTGCTGTTATCAAAATGAATTACAATGTGGTTGACAGAAAGACTCTAGAAACAGGCATTGTAAAGATTCTTTAATAACAAAAGATGTAGAGCCTAGGTATTTGGACATAGTGCAGGTGCTGAAACAGCGTATTCCCAGATAATGCTGCAGCTTCCAACTTCACACAAGGTGCCCATGGAAACCTGAAAGTATGACTGATGCTATTCAAAGTGAAGAATCTTCTAGGCATGACATGTTCTCTTTAATATTTCAATGGGGCTCCCTGACTGGTCCAGACACGCAATACTGCTTCCTCATAAGGAGCAAATATCCAATGTTGAACAATCCTGGTACCCCTATGAATGTTTAGTGTGAGATATGGTGATGTTTAAAATTATTTCCAAGGATTTTCCATTTACAGGCCCATGTCTGAGGTGCCTGAGGTCACCTCCGCGATAATACCATGATAAGTGGATGTAATATTGCATACTTAACTATTCCTCTGCTATTTGCTATTTAGGCTATTTTCAATTTTTTCTACTATAGGTAGTAAAGCAGGAAACAACTTGGGCTAAAGCCATTTTCTCTATTTTGGAAATGTCCTTAGTTTAATGAGGGAGCAGGTTCTTGACTCTGAATTGATCATGGATAAGTATTTTCCAGAATAATAACTTTAATTAACAATGATGCTTTTGGCTAGCAAATCCAGACGTTGGGTCTTTACATGATCTTTCTTAGTGTCTCCATACATGTTTTCATACATTTTCATTCTGTTGTAAGCAGATGCTTTGTTGCATTTCCAACCAGGAAGGAGAGGAGTCTTATACCATGGTCCAAAGAAATCTTTAGTTAGAACAATTTTTCTAGGATAACCAGTGATTTCTAGTTATGACTCTGACTAATTATCTTATGTATCATAAGTTAAGTGACTAAATTCACTTTGGAGGCAAGTTTTCTTTTTTGCTTGGGTCATAATGGAGAACATTTTATTTTATTAGACTGACCGAGGCCTATGGAGATCTGTTCTATACAAATACATGTCTAGTTAAACATATATGTTACTTACATAGTTATTATTTGACTAGCAGTTTACTATACGCATGAAATGTTTACAGGTACACATTTTATTCTAACATTGTAACATCATTACAAATATTCTAACACTGAGTTTGCCCTAGATTTGTGTATTTTAAAATAGTCTCTCTTCTGACTATAATATTTAAAACAAATAAATTGAGCTAAATAAGATAAATTGAACTAAATATAACTGTCAATCATAAATATATATATTTTTCACAAGATCAGTTAGGATATAGAAATTAGTTACTCATTACTTTAATACATGATACCTGTTAATTGTGAATTTTTCTCTGCATCACACATCACGTCTGAACAACTCAGTCTGGGAAGATGTTATATCAGTTAAGCAGGGGTCACCACAGGCACCACTCTCCTCATGGACTTTTAATTCTGTCTTCACATTTCTAATACAATTGCTTCATGTTTATGCATAAATATTACCTATCCCTTCTGAATAAAAATTGTCAAATGACATGTGTTTAGATAATTCAAAGTAAAATTTAAAACTAATTCCAGTTATGTGATTATGTTTACAAATACTATTTACATTTACATTTAATTTTTTAGATTGCTTTAAAAATTTACATGAAATTTAGAAATTTATAATTCTACAATTGTACTCAATTTCCACATTTGTTAATTATGGGCTATAGAGTAAAATTTGGAATATACATTATTGCTAATTGTAAATTGAAGGTATTAATGTTTATTTGTTGAATAACCTCCAGCATTGAACACACAATCTGGTAGATAAAGCAAAAAAAAAAAAAAAAAAGGAAGAACATGGAATTGCACTGCTGTTGAATCTATGATGTAGTATCATTTGAAACATATATAAATGGCTTCTTAGTACTTGATACTATCACCCTGACTTCAGTATACAAATGAAAGTTACATTAATTAAGAAATTCATTCTGCTTACGGACATTCTGTTTCTTTTATGTGTTTAGCAATAACAGTTGCACATATGCCAGACAAGTCTGGGTGTCAAAAAAAGTCAAAATTCATATCTTTCCACTTGCTCAAATATTTCTGCAAATAACTTCACTCCATCTGTTTTCCAGGCTCACAGATAAGCTATAATGTTTATAATGGAGTCTGAATATACATTCCAGTAATAAAAGATTGGCCTGAGCAAACTTTAAGAGCAAATGAACATCAATTTAATGATCGTTTTAGTGCTAATTGCTATTGTACTTTCAGAACCTGAATTCATCTCAAGGGTAATGTTTTCCTCCTATTACAGTCATTTATTTCTCAACTAGCAGCTTTTAATCTCGACACATCCAATCTTTATCACGTCATCTAAAAAAGTACATTTTAAGAAAGTACATTATATGTCACTTTTCTGCCTTAAGGAGAACAGATGTTATTATTAAAACACAACTGTTTTCACCCATTTCTACTTGCTGCTTTAAAGGTTCACATTTCCACACACTGTTGACCAGCCTCATTTTGTAATTTGAAGGAGACCAGCGTGGATGTAATCATAAGCGAAGTGGAGAAATTCACTGTTAGCTGACACAGAGAAATGTCTACCCTCAGCATTAGCTAGGTAATATACTGGCAGTGGAGGGCAATGGATGTGGAGAGACGTGAAAGCAATCAGCTGGCTTTCATTCAGTGAGATGGAAGAGCCTGTCAAAGACACCAACAACTAATCAGCTGCTGACACTGATTGATGCTTTTGCCTGCATTTAAATCTATCATAGTGACCAAGTAATGTCTATCGTTTACCCAGTGGATGGATAAACTGGAGCTAATATATGGTTTCTAAGCAAATAGATCATTAATTCTGCTTAATATGTGGGGGCTAAAGCTTAAATCTTCTCCCAAATTGCAACCTTTCCCTTAAGAGAGAGAAAAAGAAAAAAGCAAGTTATGGTTGACTAGACAATAATGACATTTTTTGCAGGTAACAAATTTGCTGTGTTAGATTTTATTTTAGCAAGCACTTTGCAATTGTCAGCTGGTATTAAATCTATTAGAAAATTTATTAATATGTTAATTAAAATGGCTGAAGAAGATAAGAATTGATGGACTAAAAGAAGCAGCGGGTTTTCTGTTACATTGCTTCCTGCAATAGAAATTATTTCTCCATGTGATTTTATGCTGTTTTTCTTTTTCACATATTATTTTTAAAATTTGTACACATCGAGTTAATTGCATTTTATTATTACTTGGCTTCTAATTAATTGCAGGGCATGCCAAAGAATGACTTCATCATGACTTATAAATCCAATACTCTTCGCCAATCAATGTTAAAGAACTATGGTTAGAAACATGTATTGTCAAGTGATAATTTGAGGTATAATTTTTTAAAAGACCAAGGTCTTTATTAAAGTAAATCATAAATGACTAACTAGGACAGGAAAAATGAAGTTCACTTTCAAGAATGCCATGGAACAACTTAGACTAGTTTGCTAATCATCAAATTTTGGGAGGACAGGTGCAATGACTCATTTCTGTAATCCCAGAACTTTGAGAGGGCGAGGAAGGAAGATCGCTTGAGCTCAGGAGTTTGAGATCAACCTGGGCAACATAGTGGGACCACATATCTATAAAAAAATTTTAAAAAACTACCCCGGTGTGGTGATGCACACCTTTAGTCCTGGCTACTTGGGAGACTGAAGCAGGGGGATCACTGGAGTCCAGGAGGTTGAGACTGCAATGAGCCAAGATTGTGTGACTGCAAGATCCTGCCTGAAGGAAAATAAAATAAAATAAAATAAATGTGGGGGGTTATTCTGTGTGAATAAAATAATTTATTCTAAAACATTGAGAAGTCTCTGTAGAATGAATAATTTTAAATGAAAAAAGAAAACAACTCCAAGACACATAATTGCCAGATTCACCAAAGTTGAAATGAAGGAAAAAATCTTAAGGGCAGCCAGAGAGAAAGGTCGGGTTACCCACAAAGGGA
>NW_012110030.1:6258918-6274889 GCF_000951045.1 Mandrillus leucophaeus | reverse complement strand
CATGGAATCCTATGCATCCATAAAAAAGGATGAGTTTGTGTCCTTTGTAGGGACATGGATGCAGCTGGAAACCATCATTCTCAGCAAACTATCGCAAGAATAGAAAACCAAACACCGCATGTTCTCACTCAGAGGTGGGAACTGAAAAATTGGATCACTTGGACTCGGGAAGAGGAACATCACACACTGGGGCCTATCGTGGGGACGGGGGAGGTGGGAGGGATTGCACTGAGAGTTATAACTGATGTAAATGACGAGTTGATGGGTGCTGACGAGTTGATGGGTGCAGCACACCAATATGGCACAAGTATACATATGTAACAAACCTGCACGTTATTCACATGTACCCTAGAACTTACCGTATAACAATAATAATAATAAAAAAAAGAAAAACTCAAGTGAATTTATATTGTGTTAATACATAGAATATCTGAAATTACATAGGGTCATTCATCTGTGATTAAATTACATATTAGATAATTTATATTTTTAAATTTCACGTGTTAGATTTTTATAAATAATTTATATAAAGCAAATCTAACAGATAAATTTTTAGTAGACTTAGTTCAGATAAGATAAACTGGTTTTACCAAAAATTTGCAAAGTAGTTAAATAGGATTACCAAAGAAACTAACATAAAAGTGAGGAGCTGTATGTCTTTAATAAACACATAGGAATAAAAAATAAAGCTGGTTATGGGCAATAATCTTAATACACAATGGATTAAATTTCTCTACTTGGCTATACCCTTTACATTGTATTCAAGCTATCCAAAATGGAATTACTAAAATTATCTGAGTGCTTATGTCAGTGCATCACCCTATTATCTAAATGGTTATTACAGAGTCAAAAAAAAATTCAATTCTGTAAAAACGGCAGGATGAGATAACTTTAATAAAAGCAATCATCCACACTACTCAATGGCAAATCTCAGAGCTTTATTAAAAGGCAAGAACAAAGGCAAACTTCCATATCCAAATATTAAGAATTGTGTCTGGGTGATGGGAATGCGCAATGTTTTCCTCTTTTCTATTTTCTATATTCTTCAAACTTTATATGGATATTTGTTTGGTTTAATAATAGAGAAAATAATATGCTAGAGAGAGACTCTCATACACACACAGAAAGGGAGAAATAATTTTGTAAGTTAAATCTCTTGTCATTTTTCTTTACATTTTACCTTAAAGGCATCATTTTGTTATGACATATTAAGATAATGTATGTAACATGTTTGAAACAGTGTCTGAAACATTTTACAATAAATGATAGGTTAATATAATAATAATAGTGACAATTTATTTACTATTATAAAGTAATATGTTATTCCTCATAATGTCTCTATAAAACATTCTAGGCAGGAGTTATTATTTTTGTGTTCCAAAATAAGAAAAGAAGAGATCTTATAGTTATGTGTTGCTCAAAGTGACATTTCAGTTAATATCAAGAATTGATGAGAGTTAACTGAAGTTTGTAAGTTTATGGTAGGTTTGTTTTAACATCCTGTAACTGTGGCTTTGCTAAGCCACTGGGAACCTTTCTGGCACAAAGTGGGGACAGTTACCAGCAAAGACCCAGGAATATGAGTTTACATATCTTCTCAAGAAGCAATGTTGGAGGCAATACACTTTTTTGGCTATCAATCCTTAGGTACCATTCACTGCTTATACTGCCGCCTCCTCCTGCCATTTCCATTCCCTAATTTTTACTTCAGTAGTTCTTTCCCAGTCCATTTTCTCCTTTCTCTGCATAGTCACTGGGACCTATTACTAAATGTCTTCCTTACAAAACACCCTGGACCCAGGCAGGGGACTTCATGGCAATGGCTGGGAAATAGTTGTACATTAGAAATTACATCTACAAAGTCAAGCCAAGTGCAGTTCCGGAGCATTCACTGTTTCCTTTTCCCAGAGAAAAAGCAAGATCTGTAAATTTAACTCTGCCTGGCTATTCAATCAGATTCAGCTTTTTCTTTAAATCTCTTTTCTTTGTACAAGATCCTCTGCTTCTCTCATATTTATCTCTCATTTTCTGGCATGGTGCTGAGAGCATGCCATATATTTAATATACTTTACATAAATACATGCATATTTGAATAAGTATTAGGCATTGTGCAACTAAAAAACATGTTCGTCTCAATTTCTGTTCATCACAAAAAGCAACAAAACTGAAAGAGGAAGGAATGGTGAGATGAATGTGGTCCTTGACTTATTCTGACACTAAACAGCCTTAACAAAGGTTGTTAACCTTTATTCCTGCCCAATAGAATTATCTTTGCCAAATGATTATTTTAGAAGCCAAGTGGCAGGTGTATTGCTGCTAGCTCACTGATCCTGCAGGGAAACCCACTATCCCACAGCTGGCTTTGAGACTTGTACCAGAGATTAAATTGCTTGGTTAGAGGGGAAAATCAATTGCTATTTTTAAAGAAACTTCACAAAATGCTTGCAATCTACAATCTAATCAAAATCTAAAAGGCCCTTGTAGATTAGTTTTATTGGCTTGTTTTATACTGCAGGACTGATGACAGTTCTCACAGAACCCGAACTGCCTCATTTCTTCCTACCACAGCACTGGTTTTTCTGAAAGTCACTAGGAAGAAACGAGTCCTTGAGAAATTGTTCATTTTGGGGATATTTTGCCCTTTTTGTTGATTTTTTTAATGCAGTCATTTTTTTTTTCTTTTTCTTTTTTTCCTGTATGCGCCATTCTATTTCTGTTTCTTTGGCCATCTACTCTAATTTACTTATGTTGGTGGGTAGGAATAGCAAATAACCTGTCATCAAAGATAATTGCCCCACCATTCCATAATCACTTAGAAGGGCATCAAGCATTCATTTGATAAACATGGATGGTATATCTAGTTGCTAGTAAAGAGGGAGTTAAAGAGAATTGGAAAAAAAATCACTCCCAGACTGCCAAAATAGAAAGACTCCGTCCTCTATTTTTATCCCAAATATATATATATATATAAATATTATAAATATATATCATATATTACATATAAATTATAGCATATACTATACATTAACTATATTTTATATTATATAGATAGAAACATTATATATAATGGCTACGTTTCCAAATGAAGTATTTAATACTTAATTTTAACTCATGAAACAGAAACTACCTCCTCATACTCCTACACACAGACTCATATGAGTGTGCATGCTATGGTAGCCAGATTATTTATATTCACTTTCTATATATCCCTCAATATTTTTATAGTAAGTGGATTATATTCCTAGTACATAACATTTTAGAAGTGAGGTTGTTTCCTTTTGTGTTAGTGGAAATGTGTTTTTTTATAACCTTCAAGCCATTTTAAAACAACTCCTTTTTAAGTCAGGGCAGGATTCAGAGCGTTGGCACATCCATTACTGACCAGAGTCAGATTTAATTTAGATACTTTTAAAGTTGAGAGAATGAGAACTTTCTACTTTTGCATTTCAGCATCAGCACTTCATATCCAATTGATTGAATTATAAACGACTGAAGGAAGTACAAGCATTGAGAACATCTATTTGAAATGTAAATATCTTTCTTTGAAAAGCCTTCTTCCCCCAACAGACACAAACTTCAAACAAAGCTTTATGCATTTCCTGCAGTGGGAGGATATTTTAAATACTACCAAGTCATGACTGTTATTAGTTAAATTACAGTTTCCAAATCACAAAATTCTGGAGTTGAGCAAGAGAAAACAACTGACACATGTGAGGAGAAAAACTACAGGGTGATGGTTTCCGTACAATGGCCAAAAAATGTAAGAACTTGTTCTGGTCTAATAGTTTTCGGCAAATACAGAATATTGTGAGGTTCTAGGTTCTATTTAGAACTTTTCATTGCTTCTTATTACTTATTTAACACTTGAATTCCTTTAGCAGAAAACCTGAATAAATAAACTCTTCCAGTTCCTGTGATATAAGAACAAAAGCTGTGTCAAAATAGTGAATTTAAGTGAATAGGACTGTCCCATATATTACCTTAATTTTTTACTAACTTAGAAATTCTTGAAACACAGGCAAATTTTGTTTTGATGTTGTCCCTCACTGTAGGTTTACCTCACACATTTCCTCTCTGTTACTCCTGGTTACTCAACATACTGATAATGATGTTTCTATTACCAAGGTAAAATGAATGGCATTAGACTACTGTCATTGATTGATAGCCTAGCACATCTTGCTACAACTCTTTCCCCCTTCATCTTTGGGACAATCAATTGAATTCTACATTATTCTACCTGTTTTACAGCTTAAAAAATTAGGGTTTAGGGAAATTAAATAAAGTTCCTATAGTCAAATAAGACTAAATAAGTTATCAATTAACTCTAAACTTTTCTACCTCTGGAATCTGTTTTTTAACAAAAATATGCTTATTTATGCATTTATTCAGCTAACTTTTAATTAATGAATAATACCTGGATTGGCCTGTGCTATGCTTGAGCAATTCAAGAGTGAGCAAAATAGGCCCCAAGGAGCCTTAAAGCTAGATTGAATTCATTATCTTTCCCATCAGCATTTTTATTTTCACAACATTTCTTAGGCTACAATTCTAATCCAATATATTGTATCTGAAGAATAAAATTTTAGACTCTGTGGGATGTAGCAGAAATGTTTGTGAATATTTTGATTATTGTTTGTTTGTGGGGCATAAATTCAAATCCAGAGGTCATTATTTATTCTGTCCATTGATCAAAATCATTCTTGCTGAATTGGTTCAACAATGTAGAGAGAATAGATCAACTTCTTTTAATGTAAGAGGTGTGGTTTTTGTACTATTATACCAGAGGCCCTCCAACTGGAATATTGATCAGGTTGTGATAATCTTTCAAAGAGCTTATTTAATAGAGTTATGTTTATCTTTTAGCCAAATATATATACACACACACAAATACAAATATATATTACATCATACATGATATATCATATATAATATATATCATACAATATATAATACATGATATCATATATGATATATTATATTATATATAATACATATATCATATATACATATATAATACATATATGATATATAATATATGTCATATATGATATATATATGGTTAAAATATAAAGAAACATAACTCTATTAAATAAGCTCTTTGAAAGATTATCACAACCTGATCAATATTCCAGTTAGAGGGCCTCCAGTATAGTACAAAAACCACACTTCTTACATTAAAAGAAGTTGATCTATTCTCTCTACATTGTTGAACCAATTCAGCAAGAATGATTTTATATATATATATATACACACACACACATATATATCTATACACACACACACACATACACACACACAAACGCATACACACACACATTTGTTTTTGAGATGAGGTCTTGCTCTGCCACCCAGGATGAAGTGCAGTGGCACCATCTCGGTTCACTGAAACCTCCATCTCCTAGGCTCAAGTGATCTTCCCACCTCAGCCTAAGAAGTAGCTGAGACTTCAGGCATGTGCCACTAAGTCCGGTTAATTTTTTGCATAGTTTTATTAGAGACAGGGATTTGCTATGTTAGCCAGTCTGGTCTTGAATTCCTCGACTCAAGCGACCTGCCAGACTTGGCCTCCCAGAGTGATGGGATTACAGGCATGAGCCACAGCGCCTGACCCCAATTAATATATTTATCTACCCAAAGCTTTAGTAAAACATATAAAGGCTTAGAGGTCAATTCCAAGTTTTAGAAACCTTACAAATAAAAACATATTCATGTTTTGCTTGGTGTTGCATTATGTTCTACTTAATGACCAATGACATAAAAATGGCCATTTTTGTAAGCCTATTTGTTATAAATTTTTCACCTAACTATCTTAATAGTAAATATAAACAGCAATGTCATGATCTATGATTTTTCATATTTGGATACATACATGGAAATCTCACCAAAAAGGTATTTTATGGATTCAGAAATTTGTAGGTATATTTTCTCGAGTACCTTAGATATAGGTACTTCTGATATTACCATTTGCACAAACACAATATGCATTTCAGGTAGTGTAGTGTGGTTGACTCATGAAGATGTTTCATAATATTTTAAGTCATATGTAATCCCAGAAATTTTGTTTGTTCAGGAGAAAAAAAATGAGAGATGAATAAATCAATGAATGAATGAGCATCACTCACAAACACATATACAGAAAAATCACACTCTATGAATTGAAGTCGAAATACATATATAAATCTCTTTAATTACTTTATAATAGCTCAGGTTATTCTGACTGTTAAAAAATTTACATACATCTACTATGAAGTTTAATTAATCATTTTACTTTTTTGTTTTTACCATAGCAGGATTTTAGTTTAACTACTATCATTCAATATGTAGATTAATTTACATGTGTATTACATATTATATATAAATAGACACCTAGAATAAATGAAACTTAGAATAATCAGACAAAGCATAATCTTATATTTTTTAAGTAAACTTAATCTGTTTTCTTATCATAATAACACTGTAAGCAGTTCCGAATATGTAAACACACCTAAGGATGTGACAGATTATTAAGCCTCTGATACCATTTTGAGAAAAATGTTTTCATTCTTGGTATCAAGTGATGTCTGTGTGTAGAAACAGCATTTCCCCTTAAGAGTGTTAGCAAATATCAGCGCAGTTCCTATTATGTAGCTACACTTAGCCTCATTAAGAGGGCTCTCGAAAATAACAGGCTCTGGGCAAAAGTGGAGGGGAGACTGTGTCCTCCTTATTTATTTATTTGTGACAAAATACGTCTGCACACACTCAGTTACATTTCAGTGAACTGGTCGGGTATTTTAAACACCACTCAGTAAATCATTCTTACATTAAAAGAAGTACAGGAGAAAATATATTCATATTCTAAATTGTAAAGAAACAACTTAAAAATAAATTTGAAAAGCAATGTTGTATATTATCAAAGTCAAAATAAAATATAGAGACAAGCCTCTACATTTCACGTTTTATTTAGGAAGAAATAATTTAAATTCAGGGCATACACACCGACCAGATGGTCTTCAATATGTCCCTAAAACAAAGAGAAGGTTGGGGGCTTTAATAGAAAGATGTTACATATTGTTTTAAATGAAAGCTTATTGGCATTAGAGAAGTTTTGGGCAACAAACAAGCTCTGATTGGTGAGTCATGATGGTAGGTAAAACCAGTCTCAGAGTCATGGCAGGTTGTTTTAGCAGCTACTAGGTAAAACTGATCTTAGAGTTAACACAGGCTGTTTCAGCTGCTGGGCTTGTGAAGCATTTAATTATTGGAACAGGTGCTATCTGCCCTGACTACTTTTTCCCCTGACCCCTGGACTCGGATTTAGTTGGGTATGACATAAATGATCCCATTAGTATAATCAATTTTCACAGTACTTTGAAGCATTAGACAAAAAAAAAAAAAAAAAAAAAAAAAAGGTTAAACTGGACTGATAATATGGGTGAGGGAGTCTTTAACAGAGGGCAAATAAAAGCATGTTTAGGGTTTTAAAATATATATTGTGTATATGTTATGAAGGTAAAATGACACTGCAATAAAATGCTTCTGTTGTATTCATTTTAATAAACCTGTTCTTTTTAAAAAATCTCATTTAGTTTCATGAATGCTCATGAATGTGCTAGAGTCATTTACTTCAGAGAATAGTTTTAGCATTCACTTTAAAAATTAATCAAAGGACATGATTGAATAATAGTTGTTTAATATCTATCATCTGTGTATTTAAAACACAGAATATGGTATTTAACCCATTTTCTTTTCCTGATTTTTATTAGTCTTACTAATAAAGCATATGTCATGTACAGTCATATTCCATTAATAGAACACAACTCAGAGACTATTTTTTCCTTCTTTCCTTTCTTCTTCTGTCCTCCCATCTTTTCTTTTCTTTTAATGTGTGTGTATATATATGCTTTTTTTTTTTTTTTTTTTTCTTTTTTGAGATGCGATCTCACTCTGTCCACTAGGCTAGAGTTCAGTGACACTATCTTGGGTCACTGCAACCTCAGCTTCCTGGGCTCAAGTGATCCTCCCACCTCAACCTCCCCAGTAGCTGGGACTACAGATGCACTCCACCACACCCAGCTAAATTTTGTATTTTTTAGTAGAGATTAGTTTTGTTATGTCACCCAGCCTGGTCCATTTTTTCTTTTGTCCTTTCTTCTTTCCTTTCATTGTTCCATTTCTTCCCCTGACCCCACCAGGTTCCATTATCTGCCTGTTTCCCTTTTATTTTATACTCACATCTCACTACAATTTCCCCCCAGTTCCCTCACACTTCTCCATAGGAAGCCATTATAATATATTTAATGAGCATCTTTTTTGTTTTTTGTTTTTTTTTTAGATGGGGACAAAGGTGAGTTCCTGCATTATGCATATGGTTGCTTGGTGTACATATACTTTTGCATACAATATTACATTGTTCATCATTTTTTATCACTTTTTACTAAACACTAAGTCTTTAAAATCATCCATATTGTTATGATTAGTTTTTATATGTTGCTCCTGTTGCTGCAATGCATTTTCTTTTGACCATTCCCAACAGTTTACCTGTGTATTCTTTTAGGAGAAAACAGTAAGGCAGCCTCCAATTTTGTGCCACTGTGAATTCCACTGCAATAAACATTCTCATATATGTTCCCTTGTGAATCTGTGTGATAATATCTCTGGGATATAGACACAGAAGTGAAATTGATAGGCCACAGAGTATGTGCATACTTAATTGGATCCTGGAATCCCAAATAGTTCTCTAGAGTAGCTGCTTTAGTTTATTCTACTACTGGGGTATGCAAAAGGCCTCATGTTCTCATATCTACCTCAGTGCACAGATTTCTATTTTTCTCATGTACTAGTTCTAAAATATCTGATTTCCATTTTCATTTAATTCATCTAATTACCAATGATTTTGAACATTTAGTCTAATATGTAGTAACTTTGGGGGTTTTGAATTGCCAGTTTATGATTTACACCTCTATATTGGAGTTGTATTATATTGTACTCTTGTTAACCAAGACTTATTTCTGTATACTGAATGTTAAACCCTTTCTCTTTCTTTTTATCTATTATCTCTCATGGGTCAGAAATCTTGGATTTTGATAAACTAAAGTTATCAATTTTTGGCCATGCAGTCTAAGATACCTCATGGTTGATGCTTTAAAAGAGAAATCCTTTACCAATTAATAATGTATGTTCCATTTGCTTCTATGCATTTTATAGTTAATCCTAAATATTTATGTTTCAATCACTTAGAATCTATGTTGTTTCTAGCATAGGTGGAGATTTAGGTTTGTTTTTCTCCATATAGTATGCCACTTTCCTAACATCTAAAAACAAAAATCTAACTTTCTCTCATTGTTATCATATTTATTCAGCTTCCTGAGTTTATTTGTATATTTGCTGAGCAATTATTTGATAATGGGGCTCTGAGGTGTGTCTTAAAGTAGGCCAGAGCAAGTATAACTTCTTTATTCTGTTTTTTTAAGGTTAACTTAGCTTTTCCTTTAAAATATATTCTTGACGATATGAATTCATTGAATTATGAGACAGTTTGAAGAGAATAAATCTCTTTTAAGATTAATCATTGTATCCAAAAGCAAGGAATGTCTTTCACTTCATTCAAATATTCTATGTGTGTGTGCGTGTGTGTGTATAATGAATATGCACAGTATATCTAGCTATTTCTCCATACTTTGAGTATTAAACTTGTTAATTTTTAATAGAGATTTGGGGGGTTTTCATTAGTTTAAAATTAAATTAAAGTTAATTATTGTAGACTTTAAATCTTTTCCATGTTGTTATTATATTATTCATACTATATTTAGTAAGTTACTGATATAGTTGAACTTAATCCTATCATCTCATTGTTTGTGGTTTTGTTTGTTCATTTGTTCTTTTTTCTTTTATTTCTCCTCTCCTGCTATCTTTTTAATTAACATAGCTTTTATTCTGTTTTGCCCTCTATTAATATTTAGTTATACATTCTTACATGATTGCTTTAGAGGTTAACCTAAGGATTACACCATATATCCTGTCTCACATATATTGTCTACCAGTAATCCTCTCTCTTGAAAAGAACAAGATTTCACAGCAGTTTATCTAATTCATCTCTAACTTTTTACAATTATGATTTTCTATTTTACTTCAGGATGTGTTATAAATTAGTAATATTAATTGTTATTTTTGTTGTAAAGAGTCAATGTAATTTTGTATTTACCACCATATTTATCCTTTTTCGTTTTTTCTTTCTTCAGATTAATGTTTCTTTCTGTGATCACTTTCCTTCACCTTGAAAAACACTAGTAATCATTGTTATGATTATAATTTTGTGTGTGTGAGACAGAGTCTCTCTCTGTTGCCCAGGCTAGAGTGTAGTGGTGTGATCTCAGCTCCCTGCAACCTCCACCTCCTGGGTTCAAGAAATTATAATGCCTCAACCTCCCAAGTATCTGAGATTACAGGCAGGTACCACCACGTCTGGCTAAGTTTTGTATTTTTAGTATATATGTGGTTTCAGCCTAGGTTGGCCAGGTTGGTGTCGAACTTCTGGCCTCATGCATTCTACCCGCCTCAGTCTCCCAGAATGCTGGGATTCAAGGTGTAAGCCACCACACCCAGCAACACTAGTAATTCTTCTACTGGGTGTTTGTAGGAACAAATTGTCTTAAAACATTTTCTGATTGTCTTCGTTTCCTAAAAATACGTTTTTAGGGTATAGAATACACATTGATGTTATTTACTTTTCCTTTTAGCATTTTAAAATATGTTACTCCAGATTTTTTTTTTCTTTTATAGAAAACTGGCTGTTGGTCTTATGTTTACTTTTTCAAAAGTGTCTTTTTTTTTCCTTTGTTTCTCTAACTACTTTTGTGATTTTCTTTTTCTCTCTCTCCTGTGCTTTTATCTGTTCGATGATGATGTACTTAGGTGTGTGTACTTTAAAAAAAAAAATTGTATTTACTCAGTTTGTGATCCACTAAGTTTCTTGAATCTGTGAGCTGACATATTTTATCATATTAGAAATTTCTGTTATTATGGGTTCACATAATATCCTCCTATCTTTCCCAGAATCTTTCTTGTCCTCCTGGGATCCAGTTCCACACACTGGACTTAAATGGGGCTTGATATTTATGCCTTTGTTTTTCTGATCTACTCTTTATTTCACTTGAAATATATTCTACTGACTGGCCTTTGAATTCAATAGTCCTGTGTACTACTGTGACAAAACCTGTACATTCATCCAGTAAATTTTTATTCTCCAATTTTTTAAGTTCAAAAATGATCATTTCATTCTTTCTTACAGATTCCAATTTTGGTTGAAATTTACATGATTTCACCTATTTTGTTGATGTTTTTATTTCCTTTATTGCATTAATAACAGTTATTTTAAATCCTTGTCAGCCATATAAAATATATGTCAAATAATTTTCTTTTTTCTTAATTTTCTATTTTATTTTTATCTTTTTAAATATGTTCAAGCATATGCAATAATGCTTGATTTTAAACTGGTTATTTTTCTTTCACATAATATCTTTAAGTGTTCCAGATAATATCTACCAGAAAATATTATTATTTTTCTCTGGTAGGCAGAGATACGTAAGAACTAAGGCTCTCAAAGATTGAGCTGGTTTGGACTTGGTTGAAGCTTTAACCTATCCATCCGTGGCTTATTAATGTTTATTTCTGGTCTCTTAATTGAGAGACTGGTGTTCACTTTATTTTCAACCAAAAAGACTGAAATATTTTGTTCTGGGTGTTGAAAAATTTAACCCAATCTCTTTAAGTTTCTGGCTTCCAAAGATTCAAGATTTGGCAAATAAATTAGCAGGAGGGATATCAATTGTTAAGGAAGCTCTTTCCTTTCAGCAGTACATTGTCTTCTAAGTATTACAGGATCTTGGCAAATTTTGGTTTAACTTTTAAAAGTCTTCAATCTAGTTTCCTATACACCCATGTATATCCCCCAATCTAAATAAATACCTGATGAGGATGTGGGGACTCAGAAAACAATACCCCCCAAATAAAGGCCTCAGAAGCAAAAGTTTTTCTCTGATCTTCTCCTGCCCTTCTCTCTCTCAGTCCTATTCTGCCCGATGCTAGCAACAGAAATTAGAATCCCTGTTCCCAGTGCAAGTCACATAAATCAGAAGTCCTTTTCCCCAAAGCCAGCCATAAAATCTAAAAAATATTATTCCAACTTTTCCTCCACCTTTCTATGTAAAAGCTGGACATAAAGAATAAAATACCTAGGAATCCAAATGACAAGGGATGTGAAGGACCTCTTCAAGGAGAACTACAAATCACTGTTCAACGAAATAAAAGAGGAAACAAACAAATGGAAGAACATTCCATGCTCATGGATAGGAAGAATCAATATTGTGAAAATAGCCATACTGCCCAAGGTAATTTATAGATTCAATGCCATCACCATCAGGCTACCAATGACTTTCTTCACAGAATTGGAAAAAACTACTTTAAAGTTCATATGGAACCAAAAAAGAGCCCGCATTGCCAAGACAATCCTAAGCCAAAAGAACAAAGCTGGAGGCATCACGCTACCTGACTTCAAACTGTACTGCATGGCTACAGTAACCAAAACAGCATGGTACTGGTACCAAACAGAGATATAGACCAATGGAACAGAACAGAGTCCTCAGAATAATATCACACATCTACAGCCATCTGATCTTTGACAAACCTGACAAAAACAAGAAATTGGGAAAGTGATAATAGTTTTAAAGCCTCCAAGGCAATGCCAGGTTGTATGGGTACACAGAAGTAGGTGTTAATAGTAATAACTACATTCCTATGTCAAATATGTAATAAATTAGATGGTTTTACGTAAGCACAAAGGCTTTAGAGTTACATTAGATGTGAAAATTCCAGCTCTAGTCAACAAATTCATGTGTAACTTTGATAATTTATTTACTTTGTCTCAATCTTTTTTCTTCTTGGGAAAAATGTGGAAATTCTAGCATCCATTGCGTAGGCTTTCTTTGAAACAGAGTATATACTCCACAAATGTTAGCTATGATCACTATTATTATCAATGTCATTTCAGCATCTCCATCCTCATCATAAGTAACATCATTATCAATACTGCGAACATGGATTTTTTACCATTTCATAATAATATATGAATGAATACCAGATATTATTTTTAAATGATGCCTTATTGAATAATATATGGAAGTTTTAGAACAATGTAATCTGCTTTTCAAAAAGTATACTGATTTTTATCATTTATTTAGCAGTTTCCACTGGAAAAAAAAAAGTAGCTCAGTTAAATCCTAAACCTTCTTCAAAACTGTAATTTTGCCATCCCCAGTAGAATTCATGCAACAACGGGCACATTCACGTATTCCTTTTCTTACAAGTAGAATTATGTAAGGTTTCTACTGGCTTAATTCACTTTCTGTAATAGTTTACCAAAGCTGTACAATAGATTTTGTCTCCCAAGTCCTCAAACTAATATTACATATAGGTCATGATTTTTAAAAGTTTTTTTTTTCAAATTTTTCCCATCCAGTTAAAAAACAGTGAATTGAATTGAGTGGGGTGTTTAGGATCATGAATTTTTAAAAAACCCACTAGGATGATTTCCTCATCAATGTGCTAGCATTGACTGTATTCTGATTTCAGAACTTGCTGACTCTGAATATATTCAGGTGTTTTCACATTATCATTATAAAATGAGGAAACAAACAATGACAACTATAATTTAAGAGCCCATATTATCTACTTGCATGCAAATAGAAATTCAGCTAGCTTTAATTGACTACTATATGTAGTAGCAATGTGTAAAAAGTGGAACACTATATTTTTAAGCTTTAAATTTGATCTTAGCATATTCAATCATTTTTGAACTTAGGGTTTAATTCCTCAATATAGAAGTAAATGAATATTTTAATGTAGTAGGCAACTTTTTTATATTGTTTAGTTTAACATTTTGACAATGCATTGCAGTTTTTGACTGCTAGTTAGTTCACATATATTTATATATATAGATAAAGTGTATCAGAGTTGCTCCAAAAACTCAAAGCATAATATACAGTCTGTAAGAAAAGGAGAAACAAATCCTTTCAACTGTAAAAGAGTGATATCTGGCAAGTATGCTCTTTTTTATTAAATAAATTTTAAATCTAGGGAAATAAAAATCAAATGCCTGGACAGTATGATTTCTCTGTGTCTATTTTGAGCTTTATATATTTACTGTAAAACTTAACCAAATAGAGTTTCTTGAGCTCCCTGCTCTAAGGACCTCAAAGGGACCTTCTATTATTAAATACCTGGATCAGCCTCTTTGCCCCTGGTTGACATCTGTGTTCCTCTTTCTATCTTATTCCATGCCCATAGGATTTGCCCTGCTTTCTTTATTCTTTATTACTATTCTTTCCTCTTTATTACTGTCACTTTCAACTTTATACATTGGCGTGCCTCCCCACCAGGTCCCACTGTGATGCAGGAAGCTTTCTCTCTACTACCTTCTTCAGCTGTTACTTTCTGCCAATGAGTCAAGGTTAACTAGAATGTCATGCTTTTACACTATCCCCAGTGCTATAATGATCATATATCTCTCTTCCTTTTACAAATTAAAATCACATGAAATATCTAAATCCCAGATAGAAGGTTTGGTATCACATCCTGGTAGGAGAGATCTTATCCTATATATTTTAAATAAACAAACAAAAATAGCAATAACATTAAAAAGTTCATCAAAATATACAGGCTTATACAGTTCACAAAGGTCTATGAACTCTAGCATCAAATTGCAATAGCCCTGGTGCATATTATTCTACTGGGCCTGTGTCCAGATAGCTCTACTCTGCCACATTATGCTGTTACAGAAAGCAGCTCAGGTATTTCTTACCGTGAGACTTCACTACAGCATCCTGCCTTAAGGGAGTTAGAATCTTTATCTCGGGTATTAAGCTAGAAATCAAGACCATTTTTTTTTTAAGGGTGTTATCTCACTATATTGCCCAGTTTGGCTGGCCTCAGACTCCTGGGTTCCAGAAATCCTGCCTCACCCTCCCGAGCAGCTTGAGCAAGAAGTCATATTTTTTAATGCTTAAAACATAAATAATTGAACCACTACTTTCCCTAAATCATAGGTATAGTACTTCACTTCTAAAAGTGGCTGTCTTAAAATCTGAAATCTCCTTTCTAAAGATAGCATCTTTCATTTCTATAATTGCTCCCTAAATTAGGTTTTTTTTTAGTGTCATTAAGGTGAAGGAGGCAGGGGACACAAGTCCATGTTTATTTTTTAGTAAACCATTCTATTTACATATAATACAGGGACTTTTCATTTTAAGGATTTTAATTTTTAACACAATGAGAATAGATACAAAATTAGTTTTAATAAAACTATTTCAAAATAGAAGTAATTTTGCAAATATTTACAACTCATAGCTTCAGGTATATCATTACTGTTTTAAGAAACAGCTTATGCCTGGCACAGTGGCTCGGGCCTTTAACCCCAGCACTTTGGGAAGCCAAGGTAGGCAGATGGCTTGAGCTCAGGGGTTTGAGACCAGCCTGGGCAACGTGATCAAGCCCTGTCTCCAGAAAAAATAGAAAAATTAGCTAGGCATATTGGTGCATACCTGTTGTCCCAGCTACTCCGGAGGTTAAGTTGGGAGGATTGCTTGAGCCCAGGAGGTAGAAGTTGCAGTGAGCCGAGATACTACCACTGCACTACCACCTGGGCAACAGAGTGAGGCTCTATCAAGAAAAAAGGAAGGAAAGAAAGAAAGAGAGAAAGAGAGAGAGAGAGAAAGAAATAAAGAGAAAGAGAGAGAAAGAAAAGAAAGAAAGAAAAAAGAAAGAAAGAAAAAGAAAGAGAAAGAAAGAAAGAAAAGAAAAAAGAAAGAGGAAGGAAGGGAAGGAAGAAGGAAAAAAGAGAAGAAGGGACCTTCTATTATTAAATACCTGGATCAGCCTCTTTGTCCCTGGTTGACATCTGTGTTCCTCTTTCTATCTTATTCCATGCCCATAGGATT
>NW_012110030.1:6255054-6258868 GCF_000951045.1 Mandrillus leucophaeus | reverse complement strand
GAAGGAAGGAAGGAAGGAAGGAAGGAAGGAAGGAAGGAAGGAAGGAAGGAAGGAAACTTTGTTACCAAAACAACTTGATTAAATATCTTCTGTACTCTCCTCCCTAATCCATAAAATTGACTTTACTTAACTCAAAATATTTGGTTTCAATTACGATATTTTGTTAATTCTAAGCCACATAGTTTAATTTCTTCATAGTTTAACATCTGTGAAATCAAGATGCCTTTTATAATCAATGCATAAGAAAGGCCTTGTGTAATAGTTTATTTGGAAAAAAAAATCAAACATCTTGTTAAATTGATAAAATTTGATAAATGAGATAATGTATAAAATAGGAGGCTTTATGCATAGAAATTAAGTCTGTGCTTTGAAATAAGACTTTCTAGAACAAATTTCACCTCTTCTCTAACTGTACACGTGACCGTGAAAAAAGGTAGCCATTTTTGGCCTATTTTTTTAACCTTCAAAATGACTATGATATTAACAATCATGGTCCCTCTTCATTGGATATCTCACTTCATTATTGTTAGCCAAATGGTGCGATGTTTCAAACTTTCTAACATGTAGTCAGTGCTCAAGAAAATTTAGCTAGCTTTAGTGAAATGATTTAAAACTCTTTTAAATTTCAAGCATCTGATTTTTTTTCCTGTAACTAAAATTATCTAGTACTTCACAGTCCTTGAACTTACAAAACTTTCTTCAAGAAGTTTTCCCTTCTTGACACACAGGCCAGTGAAATGATCACAAGAAAGTATTAGTTTTATAGTACTGTTCTTTTAGTCACTCTCAATGAAAAGATTTCAGAATTTTTATTGTGTTCTGAATGGTGAAATGTATTTAAGAAATACACATATTCCTGATACATGTATCAGAACAGATTTCTATTAGAAATGGTAGAAGGGTAGACTGTGGTAGAATGGATTTTGAAAAAATAATTTCAAAACAGATTTTTATCCATTTGGTAGAATGTGTTTCAGCAAATCCCTTTTCTAAATAAGTTGTCTTTTAAAAAAGTTACACGAAAGGGAGGCCCTAGGCTTTGACCTGTAGAATGTGCTGCTTTTCCTTTCTCTTTTCTCCTCAATGAGTCTTCACCTCATTTCCTAATCACAATCTCAACTAGTGGCCTAGCCTCTTAATTTAGCAGAAGCAGAAAACCTATCTGAGGGAATTTACTCTTTTTCCCCTTACCAAATCAAAACAGCCTGCATCAGTGGCCTTTTAACTTTACTTCTATCTCTGACGTTTATTTATTTCTTCACATCTGTATCTTCAATCTCTCTGTCTCTAAAGGATCATTTTTACTTACAGAAAAACCTATTCTAAAATTTACCTTTTATATAAAAAATAAATTAATAAAATCATAAAAGAAATCAAAGACACATCAACAAAGCACCTCTACCTTGACTTCGTATTTGCTTCCATTTACCCTATTCCTCTGTGTCTCCTAAAAGAAATTATCAGCCTTGTCTCAAAATTCTCACCTTTCATTCATCCCTTGAAATAAATTATTAGGTGTGTTTGAGTTACAAAAGTATACTTATTTTTTGAAATATAATGTGACACCAAATGTCTTTCACATTATGGCTAATATTCTGTTAGCCATAATTCATCCACATGTCCACAAAAATGTGACTTGTCAATATTGTCTACCTCTTTGTCAAAAAGAAAGATAAATTCTTTTCATAACAAAATACCCATTCTTTGCCACACTAGCCTATTAAATGTTCATATATGTGAAAACTGAAATCATTCAAACTATGAAAGAGCAATGTTGCAGAGTTAAACTGAGCCATGAGTTAAAATATTCACGATTAAGAGACCTGCGTTTCCATATATTAGTACAATAAGAAACAACAATATGTGGTTCAGTGTGATATTCAAGTTCTGTGTTTTTAAGTGGAGGTCAGATGACATATAGTCTGGGAGGAGAATCAGTAAATAAAAGGGTACCAAGCTCAACATCAAACCTAGGAAATGATGGGATTTAACATTAAAAATGTACTAGTGGAACGGTGTATGCTACAGAGGACACAGTATTTTCCAAGAAGTGGTTATTGCTAGAACATGAATGGGAACAAAATATCAGAAAAAGGTTGAGAGTATGGGGAATTTCCTGATGATTGATTGTAAATCCTAGAAAAGAGATTGACAGGATGTCAGGATTTGAAAACTGTAAGTTAAAAGTATTAGAATATAGTATGTATAGAGGCAAATGGGATTAGATTTTATGGGCATGTGGTGGGTTTTATGGGAGTGGTAGCCTAATGAGGTATAAGCTGAGACAACTGGGCTTCTCTGTGGAATATTTTAAGTGGGAATCCTTAATGACCCAAAGGCAGATCATGTTTGTGAGGCAATGGAGGGGTAGATATCTTGACAGATCATGCAGTAGGTAGGTCTCCCTCTTGACTCCTGCTGATGGAAGTCTCCAGGCTAGAAGATGGGTGGCCCAACTAAAAAGCAGAGATCACCTTCTGACTTCTATTGGTGAAAATTTCAAATGCATTTTTCTCCATTTAACTTATTATTTTAGTTAATTTTATGAAAAGTTCCTAATATTGAATCATCCATGCATTCCTAGAGAAAGTACTAATTGATAAGATTGTACTATTAGTTTTATATTTTGCTAGTTTCTACTTGAAGATATTTTACTTAGAATACCTCATCTACACTGAAAAATGTTTATATATTTAAATACCTTGTCTATTTTCATACAGCCTTTATCAGATCTTCATAAAGGGACAGCCATCTAGTTTATTTGGTCAGTTATTCAACAAGAGGCCTTAACCAGGCTAAGCTGGCTGAAAGACAGAAACAGAATTTTTAAAATTATTTTATTTTTTAAAGTTCCGGGTACATGTGCAAGATATGCAAGTTTGTTACATAGGAAAACGTGTGCCATGGTGGTTTACTGCACCAATTAACCCCTCACCTAGGTATTAAGCTAGCATGCATTATCTCTTTTCCCTACTGCTCTCCCCAACCCCATCTTCCCCCAGTAGGACCCAGTGTGTGCTGCTCCCCTCCCTGTGTCCATGTGTCTTCATTATTCAGCTCCCATTTATAAGTGAGAACATGCAATGTTTGGTTTTCTGTTTCTGCATTAGTTTGCTGAGGATAATGGCTTCCAGCTTCATCTATGTTCCTGCAAAGGACATGATCTTGTTCCTTTATATGGTTGCATAGTATTCCATGGAATATGTGGCATATGTACCGTACATGTATGTACCACATATGTATGTACCATATAGGTGGTAAATGTGCCACATTTTCTTTATCCAGTCTATCATTGATGGGCATTTGGGTTGATTCCTTATCTTTGCTATTCTAAATAGTGCTGCAATAAACATACACGTGCATTTATCTTTATAGTAGAATGTTTTATATTCCTTTGGGTATACACGCAGCAATGGGATTGCTGGGTCAAATGGTATTTCCAGTTCTAAATCTTTGAGAAATAGTCACATTGTCTTCTACAATGGTTGAACTAATTTACATTACTACCAATAGTGTAGAAAGCATTCCTATTTCTCTGCAACCTCACCAGCATCTGCTGTTTTTTGACTTTTTAATAATTATCCTTCTGACTGGCATGAGAGGGTATTTTATTGTGGTGTTAATTTGCATTTCTCTAATGATCAGTGATGTTGAGCTTTTTTTCATACATTTGTTGGCTGCATGTATGCTTTTTTTTTTTTTTTTTTTGAGAAGTGTCTGTTCATATCCTTTGCACACAACATTTTTAATGGGGTTGTTTGTGTTTTTATTGTTAACTTGACTAAGTTCCTTGTAGATTCTGGATATTAGACCT
>NW_012110030.1:6249249-6252589 GCF_000951045.1 Mandrillus leucophaeus | reverse complement strand
TTTTCTTCTGCCTCTTTAGCTGCATATTCTTAGTCTCTATTGATAAATTCCACTCCCTTTTATTTAAAATTAGAGTATTTCAGTCTTGTTTGTTGCTCTGCTTTCTTTGCTTTATTTATACTATTACGATATATGATACCATTTTGTGATTTTAAGTATCTCTTATATTATATCTTTAACTTTATATCACCATTAAAAACTCTACAACTGAATTTCAAACATGTATATTAAACTGCCTATATTACACTGTTTCAAAAATTATTCATAAAATTTGAATGTATACAAAATGGAACTTTGAGTCCTATCCTATCATATTCCACAATCCTGTTCTTCCCATGCCATTTTAATTCAGTAGGTAGCTTCTGTTATAACAAGTTGTAAAACAATTGCTTTTCTCATAAACTACAGCTGGTTTCATCAACAAATTCTACAAAATATTTAGAATTTTTTTTCTTATGTAAACCTTACCTACCACTATCCAATAATACATTTATATCACTTCTTATTTCAATTTCTGCAATAACTTGTAATGGCTTCCCTCCCATTTTTTTCATCTCTATAACCCATTCTTCATTCACCAAGAATAGTAGATCAAAATCATAAATGAGAGTATGCCAGTCCCTAGTTCAAATAACCCATTCTTCATTCTCTGAGTAGTAGATCAAAATCATAAGTGAGATTATGCTAGTCCCTAACTTACAAATGTGTCACTTACTATAACCATAAATTCACATATCTTCCATCATCTTACATAGCCTTCCTCTTACATAGCATACCAAATAACTTGGGCATCATTTTCTTTGCTTAAATAGGCCATTATCTTTTCTAAAATGGCCCTTTCTTTTATGCTCATCCCTAGGCCATTTATATAGATGGCTTTTTAAAAAAAATTCTTTAGATACCAGTTTACAATGTTTCTTGTCAAGAAGTACTTTCCATGTCAGTTCATCTTTATCAGACTACCGTATGAATTTTTTTTACTTCATTTATTAAAATTTTTAAGTAGTTGGGTGCTATGCATGTATTTTTCTGTGTTTTCTTGCATTTCTCTCTAAAATGTGAATTCAAGGACTTCATTTATCATTTTTACTGCAGCATCTCCACTGCCTAACATAATGGGTAGACTATATGTGTACATGATTGTGGAAAAATGTTAAATTATGTTCAATTTCCTTCACAGGAAGATTTTGAACTAAAATTCAGATAAAGCTTAATAGTACATAAACTACTCTTTTATGTCAATGGAGGCAGGGGGTGGTAAATGGAACAAGAATCCAAATCTGGTTGCAATTTCAGGAGGTAGAATTGGTCGTGAGACTTGTTGAAGTTGGTTCTTGTTTTCAGTAGGCAGTGTAGAAAAGCAGAAATTGTAAAAGGTCTCCTGGGAATAGGTAAACACAAGAATCTAAGACATAGTTCAGAGAACCTATCTATCCAACGGGGCCAAAAAAAAGGGGGGAAAATGGGTCTGAGGCAAGGAGGCAAACCAATCCACACAAGAAAGATTGAAGCATTTGAGAAGAGTGAAAATAAAGTGAAAAAGTAAAGTTTCTCTGAGGAACAAATGCATGGCATCAATTCTATTTTTAGGAAGGGATTACAGGTTGGCCGTTGAAACTTGATCAAAATTAAGGATCTAGGGTTCACTGGGCACTCTGAACCACAGGTAGAAAAAAATTATTTCTGTCATGTTTCTTAATAATATAATTTAATGCCTTGAAAGGAATATCAAGAACAAGTGGCCTATTCTCAGCCTGCCTATTTAACCCATTTCCTATTATGTCATGCATCATTCCTGATTATGACTTCTGTGACTACCCAGTGTTAAATGTGTGATATATTTCATGTAATATGCTTGTACATGAAAGTAAAAATGTATATTCTGGGACAAAAGAAGGCACTGGGAAAGTTGATCAGAGTACAGGATTAGTGAAAACTTAAGGCCAAATTTTATGATGAAGTCAATCATTCCTGAAAAGTATTCTTTAAATTCAAAGGATATTAATGAGAGTGTGGTGATGAATGAGGTGCCCTTAAACTCCCAGGAGAGAGAAGTTTGTATGAGCTAAAGAGAATGCAAACAGATATGTGGAAATAAGGAGCAATGAAGAAAAAGGCAAAATGACACTGTAGTCACCTTCCCCTTCACCTTTGGCCATGATTGTAAATTTCTTGAGGCCTCGCCAGCCATGTGGAACTGTGAGTCAATTAAACCTCTTTTCTTTATAAATTGCCCAGTCTCAGGTAGTTTTTGATAGCAGCGTGAAAACACTAATACAGTGGCCAAGCAGAAACAGATTATCGTGCTGCTCATCACAGCTTTAAATTCCATTGTACCTTAGAATTATCTGTTCTGCTTAAAACTTTGCAACATATTTGTTTTTCTTGTTTATCTTTTTGGTCAGAACTATAAGTATTTTTAGACTAGCAAATTCAACCTTCCTAGAAAATTTATTTTATTTCATTACCAAACAGATTACATCAATCAAAGCAGATTTATAGATTAAATAAAAAGAAACAACAAAGAAAAATGGAAAAGGTAGTATCTATGAACTTCCCTACATACTGATATATTTTCTATTATTATATCCTAAAGATAAAACAGCATTTTACTTTAAAATCTTACTTTTACGTAATATATATTAAATAAAAACATTATATCAACATTTAAAAATGTTCCCCCTAAATGGATGGTTTTGCGTCCTCAAATTCAAGCATATCTCCTTAAGACGTTCCCCCTTACCAGAGTATAAGCTGTTACTAAGTTTTATAAGAGCAGAGACCAAGGCGGTATCTGTTTTATTCTGCACCATGTATTCAGTTTGTGGCACAGAACCTGGCACATTGTTGGTTGAAATACATGACAATGAATGAAGAAGTGAAATTAAAATAACAGACACAATAAATTACATTTACACAAAGAAATATTTTGATAAATTATCGGTTAGTTCAATCTCATTTTGACTCCATGCAGACACACACACACCACACACACACACACACACACACACACACACCCCTATTTGTCCCTTTATTTTTAAAAATTCTAAATGAGAGAAATGTTTCTGATAGTTGACTAGGGAACAAAAGGCATGTTTACTTATTCAAATTCGTGAACTTCTCTGAGACAGAAGATGATATTTTTCCTTTTTCTCTCTAAAAATAAATGTCTTTCTAAAAATCACAAACATTATTATGAGACCTAATACCACCTGATATTATTTATTATCCAGTTTTCTGTCTCCTGCTGCATTAGATCTCTGTTCTGATGCAATCTTTTTGAATATCTGCCTATAGAGCTTGCTTTATGCTACCCTCAACAAACATCTTCTTTCCCCAG
>NW_012110030.1:6243648-6248684 GCF_000951045.1 Mandrillus leucophaeus | reverse complement strand
TTAGAATACCTCATCTACACTGAAAAATGTTTATATATTTAAATACCTTGTCTATTTTCATACAGCCTTTATCAGATCTTCATAAAGGGACAGCCATCTAGTTTATTTGGTCAGTTATTCAACAAGAGGCCTTAACCAGGCTAAGCTGGCTGAAAGACAGAAACAGAATTTTTAAAATTATTTTATTTTTTAAAGTTCCGGGTACATGTGCAAGATATGCAAGTTTGTTACATAGGAAAACGTGTGCCATGGTGGTTTACTGCACCAATTAACCCCTCACCTAGGTATTAAGCTAGCATGCATTATCTCTTTTCCCTACTGCTCTCCCCAACCCCATCTTCCCCCAGTAGGACCCAGTGTGTGCTGCTCCCCTCCCTGTGTCCATGTGTCTTCATTATTCAGCTCCCATTTATAAGTGAGAACATGCAATGTTTGGTTTTCTGTTTCTGCATTAGTTTGCTGAGGATAATGGCTTCCAGCTTCATCTATGTTCCTGCAAAGGACATGATCTTGTTCCTTTATATGGTTGCATAGTATTCCATGGAATATGTGGCATATGTACCGTACATGTATGTACCACATATGTATGTACCATATAGGTGGTAAATGTGCCACATTTTCTTTATCCAGTCTATCATTGATGGGCATTTGGGTTGATTCCTTATCTTTGCTATTCTAAATAGTGCTGCAATAAACATACACGTGCATTTATCTTTATAGTAGAATGTTTTATATTCCTTTGGGTATACACGCAGCAATGGGATTGCTGGGTCAAATGGTATTTCCAGTTCTAAATCTTTGAGAAATAGTCACATTGTCTTCTACAATGGTTGAACTAATTTACATTACTACCAATAGTGTAGAAAGCATTCCTATTTCTCTGCAACCTCACCAGCATCTGCTGTTTTTTGACTTTTTAATAATTATCCTTCTGACTGGCATGAGAGGGTATTTTATTGTGGTGTTAATTTGCATTTCTCTAATGATCAGTGATGTTGAGCTTTTTTTCATACATTTGTTGGCTGCATGTATGCTTTTTTTTTTTTTTTTTTGAGAAGTGTCTGTTCATATCCTTTGCACACAACATTTTTAATGGGGTTGTTTGTGTTTTTATTGTTAACTTGACTAAGTTCCTTGTAGATTCTGGATATTAGACCTGTGTCAAATGGATAGATTGTAAAAATTTTCTCCCATTCTGTAGGTTGTCTATTCACTCTGGTGATAGTTTCTTTTGCTGTGCAGAAGCTCTTTAGTTTAATTAGACCTCACTTGTCAATTTTAGCTTTTGTTGCAATTGCTTTTGGTGATTTCATCATAAAATCTTTGTCCATGCCTATGTCCTGAATGGTATTGCCTAGATTTTCCTCTAGGGTTTATATAGTTTTGGGTTTTACAATTAAGTCTTTAATCCATTTAATTTTTGTATAATGTGTAAGGAAGGGGTTCCATTTCAATTTTCTGCATATGGCTAGCGAGTTCTCCCAGCACCGTTTATTGAATAGGGAATCCTTTCCCCATTGCTTGTTTTTGTCATTTGTCAAAGATCAGATAGTTGCAGATGTGTGGCCTTATTTCTGAGTTCTCTATTTTGTTCCATTTTGTGTCTGGTTTTGTGTGGCACCATGCTGTTCTGGTTACTCTAGCCTTGCAGTATAGTTTGAAGTCGAGTAGCGTGATGCATTCAGCTTTGTTCTCTTTGCTTGGAATTCTCCTGACTATACGAGCTCTTTCCTGGTTTCATACGAATTTTAAAATAGTTTTATTCTAATTCTGTGAAGAATGTCAATGGTAGTTTAATGGGAATAGCATTGAAAATAGGAATGTCTTTAGACAGTATGGCCATTTTAACAATACTAATTATTCCTATCCATGAGCATGGAATGTTTTTCTGTCTGCTTGTGTCCTCTCATTTCCTTGAGCAGTGGTTTGTAGCTCTCCTGAAAGAGGTCCTTCACTTCCCTTGTTAGCTGTATTTTTAGGTATTTCATTGTCTTTGTAACAATTGTGAATGGGAGTTCATTCATGATTTGGCTCCCTGCTTGTCTTGTTGGTGTATAGGAATGCTTGTGATTTCTGCACACTGATTTTGTATTCTTAGACATTGCTGACATTGCTTATCAGTTGAAGAAGTTTTGGGGCTGAGTCCATGGGGTTTTCTGGATATTGGATCACGTCATCCACAAAGACAATTTGACTTCCTCTCTTCCTATTTCAATACCCTTTATTTATTTTCTTGACTGATTGCCCTGGCCAGAATTTCCAATACTAATTTGAATAGGGGTGGTGAGAGAGGGCATCCTTGTCTTGTGCCAGTTTTCAACGGGAATGCTTCCAGCTTTTGCCAATTCAGTAAGATATTGGCTGTGGGCTTGTCATAAATGGCTCTTATTATTTTGAGGTATGTTTCAAAAAAACATAGTTTTCTGAGATTTTTTTTAATTTTATTTTTTGAGATGCAGTCTCACTCTGTCACCCAGGATGGAGTGCAGTGGTAGCTCACTGAAACCTCTACCTCCTGTGTTCAAGAGATTCTCCTGCATCAGCCTCCTGAGTAGCTGGAATTACAGGCATGTACCACCACACTCAGCTAATTTTTGTATTTTTAATTGAGACAGGGTTTTACCATGTTAGTCAGGATGATCTAAAACTCCTGACCTTGTGATCTGACTGACTCAGCCTCTCAAAGTGCTGGGATTACAGGCATGAACCATTGCATTCATCCTCTGAGATGTTTTTAACATGAAGGATGTTGAATTTTATCTAAGGCCTTTTCTGCATCTACTGATGCAGAATCAACGATTGACTCTTATGCCCTCATTGCTCTGATGCCACTTTTATGGTCACTAACAACTTTTTTCTTGCCATATCCTGTCGCTTCTTCTTGCTGTCATCTTTCTGAACCTTAAAGGGTAGTCGATAGTTGTGAACTGTGTCCTTCTGGAACATTCTCTACAGTTTTCTTCTGCCTCTTTAGCTGCATATTCTTAGTCTCTATTGATAAATTCCACTCCCTTTTATTTAAAATTAGAGTATTTCAGTCTTGTTTGTTGCTCTGCTTTCTTTGCTTTATTTATACTATTACGATATATGATACCATTTTGTGATTTTAAGTATCTCTTATATTATATCTTTAACTTTATATCACCATTAAAAACTCTACAACTGAATTTCAAACATGTATATTAAACTGCCTATATTACACTGTTTCAAAAATTATTCATAAAATTTGAATGTATACAAAATGGAACTTTGAGTCCTATCCTATCATATTCCACAATCCTGTTCTTCCCATGCCATTTTAATTCAGTAGGTAGCTTCTGTTATAACAAGTTGTAAAACAATTGCTTTTCTCATAAACTACAGCTGGTTTCATCAACAAATTCTACAAAATATTTAGAATTTTTTTTCTTATGTAAACCTTACCTACCACTATCCAATAATACATTTATATCACTTCTTATTTCAATTTCTGCAATAACTTGTAATGGCTTCCCTCCCATTTTTTTCATCTCTATAACCCATTCTTCATTCACCAAGAATAGTAGATCAAAATCATAAATGAGAGTATGCCAGTCCCTAGTTCAAATAACCCATTCTTCATTCTCTGAGTAGTAGATCAAAATCATAAGTGAGATTATGCTAGTCCCTAACTTACAAATGTGTCACTTACTATAACCATAAATTCACATATCTTCCATCATCTTACATAGCCTTCCTCTTACATAGCATACCAAATAACTTGGGCATCATTTTCTTTGCTTAAATAGGCCATTATCTTTTCTAAAATGGCCCTTTCTTTTATGCTCATCCCTAGGCCATTTATATAGATGGCTTTTTAAAAAAAATTCTTTAGATACCAGTTTACAATGTTTCTTGTCAAGAAGTACTTTCCATGTCAGTTCATCTTTATCAGACTACCGTATGAATTTTTTTTACTTCATTTATTAAAATTTTTAAGTAGTTGGGTGCTATGCATGTATTTTTCTGTGTTTTCTTGCATTTCTCTCTAAAATGTGAATTCAAGGACTTCATTTATCATTTTTACTGCAGCATCTCCACTGCCTAACATAATGGGTAGACTATATGTGTACATGATTGTGGAAAAATGTTAAATTATGTTCAATTTCCTTCACAGGAAGATTTTGAACTAAAATTCAGATAAAGCTTAATAGTACATAAACTACTCTTTTATGTCAATGGAGGCAGGGGGTGGTAAATGGAACAAGAATCCAAATCTGGTTGCAATTTCAGGAGGTAGAATTGGTCGTGAGACTTGTTGAAGTTGGTTCTTGTTTTCAGTAGGCAGTGTAGAAAAGCAGAAATTGTAAAAGGTCTCCTGGGAATAGGTAAACACAAGAATCTAAGACATAGTTCAGAGAACCTATCTATCCAACGGGGCCAAAAAAAAGGGGGGAAAATGGGTCTGAGGCAAGGAGGCAAACCAATCCACACAAGAAAGATTGAAGCATTTGAGAAGAGTGAAAATAAAGTGAAAAAGTAAAGTTTCTCTGAGGAACAAATGCATGGCATCAATTCTATTTTTAGGAAGGGATTACAGGTTGGCCGTTGAAACTTGATCAAAATTAAGGATCTAGGGTTCACTGGGCACTCTGAACCACAGGTAGAAAAAAATTATTTCTGTCATGTTTCTTAATAATATAATTTAATGCCTTGAAAGGAATATCAAGAACAAGTGGCCTATTCTCAGCCTGCCTATTTAACCCATTTCCTATTATGTCATGCATCATTCCTGATTATGACTTCTGTGACTACCCAGTGTTAAATGTGTGATATATTTCATGTAATATGCTTGTACATGAAAGTAAAAATGTATATTCTGGGACAAAAGAAGGCACTGGGAAAGTTGATCAGAGTACAGGATTAGTGAAAACTTAAGGCCAAATTTTATGATGAAGTCAATCATTCCTGAAAAGTATTCTTTAAATTCAAAGGATATTAATGAGAGTGTGGTGATGAATGAGGTGCCCTTAAACTCCCAGGAGAGAGAAGTTTGTATGAGCTAAAGAGAATGCAAA
>NW_012110030.1:6212041-6239318 GCF_000951045.1 Mandrillus leucophaeus | reverse complement strand
ACTCTGTAAGTACTTAATGTGACATTATGATTTGTTGCAAGTGTAGCCTGAACAGTACTTGACCTCATATAGTTCTATAGATCACTATTGATTTAAAGTGGTAGACCAGATTCTCCACATTAGCCTGCACCACATTTTTAATACATCAATACAACATAATTACTCCAAAGGAAACAATTTTGTCAGTGGTTCTAAAGCAGTAAACAGAATACAAATCTCAGGGTACTTTCCAAAGTTATTGATAAATATATCTAAGAACCAAATTGTGTATCACAGAAAATCATTGTCCCACACAATATTTTGTAAGAAAAACATAAAGGATTGACTCTCCTATCAGGGAACTATTTTTAGTCCCCCTTTAAACAAGTGGATGCCCTTTGCAGTGTATTGCAGTTTATTTAAACTCAATTAAACCAAAAACATCTCTGCATTATTTCAAATGAGGAAATTACCAAGATAGTTGCCCCCACACATTGCTGGATTCTCTAAATCATGGTTCACTTTTAAATTAAATTATCAGAATAAGAGTTAAAAATGGCAACTGTGAACATTTCCTTTCCAAATTTCTAATAATATTTCTTCTTCTGCTTAATATACTTCCTTCAGTCTTAATCCATGTAATCCATCACATGTAACAAATTTAAGTGAATAACACATTTTAACTATAGCATAAAAATTATAGGTTCTAACTAAATATTGTTTAGTTAAATCTCTAATCTCATTTGTAGTTTATATTTGCAAATACTAAAATATTAATTAGGACTTGATCATCATTTCCTTTTGTTCTCCTCTTTTTTGGGGGGACCCCAAAACTTCTACAACTTGTGGAATTACGATTCTATTCTTTTTTAGCTTTTTAAAAGTGATATATAAGAGTTGCACCTGTTATGCCATACATGTGTGACTTTGATACAAGCAAATAATGTCTAATGATCAAATCGATCAAATCAAAATAATTGCGACATTCATCACCTTAAACAACTATTATTTATTTGTGTTGGGAAAAGTCTAAATCTTCTCTTCTATTTTGAAATATACAGTATGTTATTATTAACTTTAGTAGTTCTACTGTAATATTGAACATTGGAACTCATTACTTCTACTAATTGTATTTTTGTATTTATTAAACAACTCCCTTTTATCTCCACCTCTCCCTACCTTTCTCACCCTCTGGTAACCAACATTCTATTCTTTGCTTTCATGATAATCAACTTTTTTAGGTTCCACATATGAATGAGAATATTAATGTATGTCTTTTTGTGCCTAACTTATTTCACTTAATATAATGTGCTCTAGTTCCAACTGTCTTGCTGCAAATGAAAAACATTCACTTTTCATGGCTGAATATTATTCCAGTGTATGTGTATATACCCATTTTCTTTATCCATTTATAATCTGATGAACACTGAAGTTAATTCTCTGTCTTGGCTATTGTGAATAGTGTTACGATAAACATGGGAGTGTGTACATCTTTTCAATATACTGATTTTCTTTTCATTTTTTGAATATATACTCAGCAGTGGAATTGCTGGGTCATATGGTAGTTCTATTTTT
Source organism: Mandrillus leucophaeus (assembly GCF_000951045.1). NCBI lineage: Eukaryota > Metazoa > Chordata > Mammalia > Primates > Cercopithecidae > Mandrillus > Mandrillus leucophaeus. Next base: position 6,237,764 of record NW_012110030.1, on the reverse strand, counting down.
AGTTTTTTGAGGGACCTCTATTGTTCTCCACAGTGGCTTTACTAATTTACATGAATTATATTATTTGTTGTTATTGTTGTTGTCTTGTGTTTTCAGGTTTGGTAACGTGTTCATCTACACATTTTTTCTTGAGTTTTATTAATGCCACTTCATTCCAGGTCAATATTTACCTTCAAAATTTTCATTTGTAATAATATTATTTTATTATTTCCTAGAGGTGCAAGAATCATTGCTGTTGGAAGCAAAGTTCTTCTTTGTTGAAGTTATTACCTTGAAAAGGACTATCTCAAAAACTTAGCTGGCATCACTCTGGATGTTCTATCAGATGTACCTAACCATGCTGCTCTCACAAAAGTCATGATGCAGCAAAGTGATGATGCAACAGTTTCCTCAATTTCTCTAAAAGGAATACCTTTCTCTATCCGTACTGCATCCATTAATTCTATAAGCCTGAATGAATTTTTCTATTGGTCAAACAATTTTCCATTGATGGATAAATGTGTCAGAGTTTATTATAATTACCTGTTTTCATATGTGAATTTACTGTGACTATAAGCTCCTCAAGTCTAGGAGTCTTTTATTTCCTTTAATTAGCAGTACCAAGCAAACATCCCACAGAGGTCCTCTCAAATAAAGCCTTAGTGCATAATTCATTTCTAAAGGAAAAGTGTGACATTTATCATAATACTCTAGATATACTCAGAGTTATCTATTCAAAAGCATGTTTTCTATGAGAAGTATGCTAAGAAAAAATAAGCATATGAGGGGTTTAGTAATATGTAAGGTAAAATAATGAAGGTCAAGTGACGGAGAAAATACAAATTTTAATAACGTAGTAATTTATAACAATAAATTTTATCCATTAGTATATACTTCACTGTTCTCTGTTCCTAGATTCTAACAACAGGCATACTTGGGGATATTGCAGGTTCAGTTTCAAACACCACAATGAGGTAAGTATCACCATAAAGCAAACTGTACAATTTTTTTTGTTTCCAAGTGCATATAAAAGTCATGTTTATACTATACTGAAGTCTATTAAGTGCACAGTAGCATTATATATAAGAAAACAAGGTACATATCTTAATTTAAAAATACTTCACTGCCAGAAAATGTTAAAAAGTCATCTGAGTCTTAAGCAAGTTGCAAATTGTCTGTTGGTGGGGGCTCTTGACTTATTGTTGATGGCTACTGGCTGATGAGGGTGATGATTGCTAAAGGTTGGGGTGGCTGTGGCAATTTCTTAAAATAGGGTAAAAACGAAGTCTGCCACAATGATTGTCTCATCCTTTCACAAAAGGTTTTGTTGTAGCATGGAACACTTTTTGATACCATTTTGCCCACTATAAAATTTATTTCAAAATTAGTCAATCCTCTCAAATCCTGCCACTGCTTCATCAACTAAGTGTACATGGTATTACAAATCTTTTGTTGTCATTTCAACAATGTTCATAGCATTTTCACCAGAAGTAGATTCCATCTCAAGAAATCATTTCCTTTGCTCATTCATAAGAAGTATCTCTTCATCAGTTCAAGTTTTATCATGAGATTGCCATACTCAGTCACATCTTCAGGCTTCAATTTTAACTCTAGTTCTCTTGGTATTGCTATCACATCTCAGTGACCTACTCCACTGAAGTCCTGAGCCCCTCAAAGTCTTCCATGAAGGTTGGAATCAACTTTTTCTAAATGTCTGTTAATGTTCATATTTTTACCACTTGCAATAAATCACTAATGTTCTCAATGGCATCTAGAAACTTCTTTCCAGAAGGTTTTCAATTTACTTTTCCCAGTTCTATCAGAGGAATCACTATATATGGCAGGCAACACATTACACAATGTATTTCTTAAAGAATAACACTTAAGGGTCAAAATCACTCCTTGATCCATGAACTGCAGAATGAATGTTGTGTTAGCAGGCATGAAAACAAAATTAATCTCCTTACACATTTCCATCAGATCTATTGGGTGAGCCGTTGCATTGTCAATGAGCAGTAATACGTTGAAAGGAATAGCTTTTTCTAAATAGTAGGCTTCAACAGTGGGTTTAAAATATTCAGTAAACCATGATATAAACAGATATATTGTCATCCAGGCTTTGTTCTTCCATTTATAGAGCAAAGGCAGAGTAGACTTAGCATAATTCTTAAGGACCCTAGAATTTTCAGAATGGTCAATGAGCATTGGCTTCAGCTTAAAGTTACCAGCTGCATTAGCTCCTAATTAAAGACTCGGCCTGCCCTTTGAAGTTTTGAAGCCAGTCATCGCCTTCTCTGTAGCTATGAAAGTCCTAGCTGACATATTTTCTTCAATGTAAGCCTGTATTTGCCCATAAATCAAAACCTCATAATTGATCATTTATGCGGCATAATTTAAGTAAATAACTTGAGCAATCTCAAATAGCATGGTAGAGCACAAAAATGGCCACACAATCTTTCACACAATCATTACGATTCTCTAATATCTCTTTGCTATTCCTTTCAACAAGAAGTGAAATTCTCTGCTACTTGAATCTGGACTTTAACAGTTGGCTTACTTTATTCAATGGGACATTAGTAACTGTGATGTAATTATAGACGTGAAAAGTGCTTGTGCATTCGGACTTACATGCTCTCTGCTATTTCAAATCTTGACATTGTGTATAGAAAATACTAGCACGGTCTTTTGGATCTGAAGAGATAACATGCAGCAGATGCGAGCCCTCCATTCTGAATCCCACTAGACCAAGCAGGCTGTCTGCAGCTAGATAGGTGAGTGAGGCTCTCCTGAATCACCTAACCACACAAAATTTAGGAAGAAGAATTGCTTGTTTAAGTCACAGGATTTTAAGAAATAAAAATGTTTGTTGCTGTAAGAAAACTCGAGTTGTGGTTTTAAGCCACTTTTCTCAGTAAATGAATTCTGTAAGTATACAACCCAGGGATTAAGGATAATAGTCACTCTATCAATGGGACTTGTTTAATTACTACATTGCAGATTCTGTAAGCATTTTCCAATAGCATTTGGTTCTGCACTGAATATTAAAATTTATTACAAAATGTATTACAAAAGAGAAATAAACCTTCATGGAGAATATTGTTAGTAATTTAAGTTCTGTGAAGATTGTTTACCTCTCTTTTAGACTTAGGCCTTGAGTTTTTAAATGAGTTAAAAAAAAAAAAAAAAACCTGACAAAACCTGGCAGATGTTTATTTTTCTCAGTCACAAAGGCTTTTTTTTTTTCTGTTTTAAATACTGTTATTTAAATATACTGGTTCTAAATATTATCATTTAAATATTATTCCAATTTCATGGAAATTCAAAATAAAAACAGGAATGGTAAAGTCACTTATTGAGTCTTTGCTACACAGTAATTAAGCACTGTGATAACTAATTTATATATTCTAGCTAATTTAATTGTTACAAGAGTTATTATCTCCAATTCATCCGTGAAAAAATGCTTATTAATTTAATGAAAGTCATGTTGTCATTGAGTGGAATAGCTAGGGTTTGAATTGTGTCTGCTTATTCCAAAACCTGTGCCTTTAACTGTGGTGTGTTCTTGCTCCTTCTAAGTATGAGCCCAAATTTAAATCATTGGTGCTTATTATCAGCTGTTATTAAAAGCATTCTGAAAAAATAAACATGTCTTTACTTCTTTCTGAAGACTCATTAAAAAATCATTATTTTTTTCTTTTGGTCAGAAATGTTTTAATGACTATGCCACAGAAACACAGCATCACATGTAGCCTCAGACTTGTTCATAATGAGTCAAATGTCCTCAGCATCAAAAATAATGGAGTGAGAAGGCAAATTCTTGACTAACAAAGTCCCCAAACGAGGAGATAGCATTTACCATCTCTATCACCATTTTCCTCCTATTTTGACATTTCTTGTTTAGCTTATTATTTTAACCAATAATACTTAGATTCACAACTTAATATATTTATAGTATTTAACATGCATGAACTGTGTTAGTCTTAGATTATTTTCATAACTATTGAGAAATGAACTAGTAAACAATAAAACCAATACATAGCTTAGAAACTTGTCTGAGGTTACCCAAAAGAAAACATTAGAGCTAAAACTAATCTCTTGTGACAAAATTAATGTTCTTCCTACTTTTTTCAGAAACTTTGTGAAGAGTTGTCAAGTTTTGCTAATATTCTGATGGCTTATGGAGTCAACAGAACATGTTTTGAAGCTTAACTTTGCTCTCCATTAGCTATGTGATATTAAGTTCTTGAATCTCTGTTCTTTCTTTTGAGCCCCTCTTTCCTACAAATAAATGTGCTGCCACACCAGCAATTGTTGCTACTAGGACTGGACAATTCTTCATCCTCAGGGCCTGTACCATCATTGACGGTCTGTGGTCAGTTTTTTTCTGGAAAAAAGGAAGACAGACTCCTCGTGTTCTGATGTGAGAAACAAAAGATTGTATCCTCCCTTGTGGGTTGCATTCTTTTGGGTAGTTTTCAAAGCAGCATTGTTTATATCTCAATATTTAACAGATTTTTCTTTTAACATGATGCTTCCTTCATATTTTGTCTATAACCCAATAAATCTCCTAGGAGAAAACTCAACTAAAAGAAGATTGCTCAAACAAGCTTAGACCAGTTATCTTGGACTCAGAGAAGAGAAAAATTTCTGGGAAAAGCACGACATTTTTTATTTCGCATACCACCTGCCCAATCTTTCGTGGAACTGGGTCTGAGTTTAAGCAATCCAATGACAGCTCAGGACTGAAAATTAGAAATACCCTAGGCAGCATATATATTTTATGCTACTTTTTGTTTATTTTAAAAATAATATAATTTATATTAGGGAAATAAACACCGAGTTTTTTAGTGAAAATGTAAACGAATCTACACATATGCACACTATACAAGGGATTATTTTAAGTCATGAATTTTAAAAAGAACTTCCTCAGAGAGATGAGAACAGATTTATAACCAGCTGGTGCCAGGCTATATTTGGCATATGGAACCTAGATTTAGTTATCATCCTCTTCAAAGTCCATGAATACCATTGTAACAACACTATTCAGCATGTAGGACAAATGGTTGGGGAATTCCTTTTAGCAATCTCCAAGTGATGGGAACAAGGTCAAATGTCATCACAATGTGCTGTAGTTCTCAAGGTTTGAGTCCCTAACTAGGTTCTCTGAGGCAGCCAGAGATGTCAGTGCTGCAGGGAAGCCAGCAGTATTTTGAAAGATGTTTAAGGGTGGCAGGTTGTTTTTCTGCGTTTTTGTGTGCTAGCATAGACTTATGGTTTTGTTAAACAAAAAATACGTGGAAGATGCTACGTTCTGAGAACCAGACCACTAGGACAGACAAGGTGCCGGTCTTCCCCGCACAGACAGGCAGCAACACACTCTGTGTGCCTTTGTTCTTAAAGAGACCTCTGTGTGCATTGCTAAACAGATATGGAGTTTCTCTGTGTCGGGATTTTTATCAAATCTCAGGTCCCATCAGTATCCCCTACCTTATTAGTACTTATTATAAAGAAAACAGATTTTCTTCTACAGTCTTATTGGTAATGCCAGAGATTCTTTTCCCAGCTTCTCTGAAAAATTCTTTCTACACCCAGCTTGGCCGTCTGTCTGTCTTTCAGAAATTTTCACCCTTCTGAGTATTAGTACACAAACAACTGGACTTGGGACAGACCTCTGGTTCAATTGGATCAAATACGATTGCCTCTCTCAGCAATTTAGATTTGCAACCTATAAAATTCAGTTTGTTTCCAACTATTAAAACCTAGGAATTAATTTAAATTCCAAGCTGAAATGACTCCTTTATTCAAGTTCAGCAAAGAATGGGCTGCAGTTGGCTCCAGTTCCTCTTAAGAACTTGTACTTTGCTTCTGTATGACAATCCTCTTGCAATTTTCAGACACATTCTCTTATTATACTTACCTCAGCTTGGGTGGATTCTGTTCCTTACAATTAAATACTTGCTGAGGAATAACTGGGGAGAAAACTGTTTATTTAGCTAAGGTGAACCTTTGGAATCCCCATATTCAGAATGGTCGATGGAAACAGGCTTTCTCCTACCACATAGACTCTGCTGTTCATTATTTCACAGCAGGTTTATGGTACTGAAAACGTGAAGACAGATATGCATGGTGCTCCTGGTGTCTCCTAAGGAATTGTAATCTCATGGAAAGAGATTGCTTCAAAACTTTGCTTCATCTTCAGCTTTATATGTAAAGTTAATTTTATTCATGCTTCCTCATTTTTTGGAGAATGCATTTGAATCCAAATAATATTTTCTCATTATCACTGATTTTTAAAATTTCTATGAATCTTGGTATACAGGATTCAATGTCAACTGGGATGTTTTATATAAAAACCTAATGCTCTGATATGGATCTGGCTTTTCAGATTTACCTAACCTTATGAAACCATGTGCCTATTACTTGAATTCCCTCTCATTCTTAGCTGTATAACCAGGTTTTTCTTCCCAATTATCTACACAGCTCAGTCCAAAAAAGATTCATATTCTACCTATTATAAATTATTTGAAATTAAAAAAATTCTTTAGAAAAATGCATGCAAAATCGTATTACTAACTACTTCAGTTAGGTAAAGCCAAAATATCTCTGAAAAGCATCTTGTGTCAATAAAGTTGGGCCCATCTTCTTACAAAGAAAAGTGCAATTATTATTTGTTATTAGGAATTAGAAACTTTTCAGCAGAAAAAAATCCAAGTGCTAAAAGTCACTTACAAATGTTCTTAAGAGAAAGAAAAAATAGTGCTCGTGCATAATTCAAAAGTTGGTGATACATTTCCAAATACCCTGGTATCTTTTGTTATTTTACAGCCTTTTTTTAAGGGGAAAAGAACACCATGGCAACCAGTTTTGACTGGTTATAAAAAGATAAGTCAACTGGTTTCTTAGCATTTTGCTATATGATTAAGAATTTTCTCTTAACTTCACTTTTCAATATCTTCTGATATTCTGTAACCAACCATCTAGAGTGTTTGTACGGTCAGAGGAAAAAGATAATACATAATATGTGTTTCAAAAGCTTAAACATTTACAAAAATCAGTTTGGGGGTGGTGGTTCACGCCTGTAATATCAGCACTTTGGGAGGCCGAGGCGGGCAGATCACGAGGTCAGGAGTTCGAGACCAGCCTGACCAACATGGTGAAACCCCGTCTTTACTAAAAATACAAAACTTAGCCGGGTGTGGTGGCATGCGCCTGTAATCCCAGCTACCCAGGAAGTGGAAGCAGGAGAACTGCTTGAACTCGGGAGGTGGAGGTTGCAGTGAGCCCAGATAGTGCCATTGCACTCCAGCCTGTGTGACAGAGTGAGACTCTGTCTCAAAATAAATAAAATCTCTGTGAGAAAAATGTGTGTCTGTGTGTGTATGTGTGTGTGTGTGTAATTTCCTAATCTTTCTGGGTCCCAGTGATCTCTTTTGATATCTATGGTTCTCTTTTTATATAGCTAGAATATACAATGTTAGCGTATATTAAACAAAATTAGGCTAAGTATCTTCAAAAGAGTTACTTTGGGAAGTGAAATAAAAAAATGAAACAATTTTTGTTTGTATAAGTAACTTGAGAGTAATCAAGATAAATGGAAGGTACTAAGAAACTGGATGATGGCTGATGCCAATTCATGAAGTTGAAGAAATCAATTTGCCTTCATAGTACTGTAGACAAATTGGATTTCCTTAGGCAATCCAGGTGAAAGAAAATGAAGTTTAAGGAATACAGACAAAATAGTTAATATTAGTGAAAAAGAGTGTGCATAAATCATGGCTGGAAGATGGTATCACTTCAGTGAGGTATATTGAGAGAATTTTTAAGATGCAAGAAGTTCTAAAAGGCTCTTGTAAAAACATTTTTACAATATTGTTTAATGGATAAATCACAGCTCCCATTACTATCTCTTGGTAAAAAATACATATGTTAATTACACATTCATAAGACTGTTTTATCTTTTATTAGGAGTTACTAACTTACAAAAAATAATGAAAAGTCTGAGTTTCTTATTTGAGAAATTAGTTACAATTAGAAGTAATTTATAAGGAAGTAGAAAGTGGATTAAGGCATGAAGTTATGTGTATGTATGCTTTCCAGGAATTAAACGGCATTTTTCAGTCATAAGACTTTGACATGGATTTGGAGGTGTTCTACTGGAGATGATAAAATGGATGAGAGGATCACAAATATTTCTATCATCCCTCTCCCAACTCTGTGTAGATTACAATTAAAATATCACATAACAACCATAAGTGAGCACAGATCATGGTTTGGAAATCTGAGGTATGTTTTCCCTAGGGGTAAACATACATGGACTTGTCTTGAGGACACATGGGATACCACCATCAGCTACCACTTCTTATTAGGACTGTGGAAACATGTGGAAAACACTTACATCAAAGTAAGCTTTAACATATGTAAACATTGGCTTAAGACAATGCTTCAGTGTAGGAAAAGAAATACTCTTCTGACTATAGTACACAACGAATTTTAGATTGTCCTATGACATGTAGACATACATTTGAGATATAGTGAGAGAAGACATTGATATGTGAGTAAAAGTCACTTTATAAATTAGATCATATGTGAGATAGCAGAGTGCAACACCAGAAGTATAGTAATTGAATGAAGTCCTTTGTTCTGAAGAAAAATCTGTGAGACTTTAAAAAATCAAGCAGAAACAGCTATGCATTGGCATTGAATCATTAATGCCTCCACATATGGCATGGTAATTCCAAGAAGCCACCTTTTTACAAGTTTCATATCAGCTTCTGAGAGGTAATAGAAACTATGACCTAAGTTTCAATAAACTTACAGATCGTACTTCAGCCTTCTTAGAGCCAGCACCAAATAGGAACCCAGATCAAGGCACAACAAACACGATTCACGACATGTAGAAGAAAAAATAATGGCCTTCCTGCAGACAAGAATTTGCTTAAGGAGGTCTCGATCTGCTTTTGGAAGACCTCCAGGAATGCAGAAGACACTACAATCAGGTTGCCACTGCAGTAGAAAAGGATTTAAGATACCGGAATAAAATTACCTTCCTTTTTTTTTTTGAGATGGAGTCTCGCTCTGTTTTCGAGGCTGGAGTGCAGTGGGGCGATCTCAGCTCACTGCAACCTCCGCCTCCTGGACTCAAGCGATTCTCCTACCTCAGCCTCCTGAGTAGCTGGGATTACAGGTGCTAGCCACCACACCAAGCTAATTTTTGTGTTTTTAGTACAGACAGGGTTTTGCCATTTTGGCCGAAGAATAAAATTACCTTCTAATCCTATAGGAATATTGGAATCTAGGTTTTTTTGTTTTGTTTTCCTTTTGTTCTTGTTGTTATTAAGCTCATGCTGTCTACAATTGCGAATAAGAAGAAATATTTCAAGTCCTTTCAGAATATTGGTGAGTTGTAGTTTCTCAACACAAGGATTATTGTTTAACCTACATTTTTTTCTTTCACGGAAAACACTTAACATCTCTAAGATATTAAAATTAATAAGGAATAAGAAAGTATGTGTAGCAAAGGTACAGATATATCCCGTAAAGGAAAACCAATATCTTGTTATTTTTTATTGGTACTGATAGATGAATGACTTTGTTTTTAATGATGCATAGATATAATAGGTGAGGGCTGGCTCTGGGTTCATCTAGCAACTGGAACCTAATATTCTAGCATTACAGATATGCCTTAAAGAACATAGTTGTATCTGTATTTGTATGGTGTTGTTAACTACTTGTCAATATAACATATATACTATAGTTGTCATGCAACATGTGAACCAAAGGCTTTTCGTGATATAGAACTATAGTACTTAAATGAAACACTCAGATTTACAAAGCAAATATTAATAGAACTAAAGGGAGAGATAGACTCCAATACAATAATAGTTAGGGACTTCAACCCCCAACTTTTAGTGTTAAACAGATCATCTTGCCAGGAAATCAACAAAGAAACATCCAATTTAAACTACACTCTAGACCAAATTGACTTAACAGATATTTACACCTGCAGAATACTCATTCTTTCCATCAGTTCATGGAACATTATTCAGAATTTACACTATGTTAGGCCACAAAAAGTTCTCAACAAAATGTAAAAAAAATTGAAATCATATGAAGTATCTTTCCTGACCTCAATGAAATAAAACTAAAAATCAACAACCAAAGGAATTGTTGAAACTGCACAAATACATGGAAATTAAACAACATGTTCCTAAAAGACCAATGAGTCAATAAGGAAATTAATGAAAAAAATAAAAATTTTCTTAAAACAAATTAAAATAGAAACACAGCATTCCAAAACCTATGTAATACAGCAAAAGTAGTAAGAGAAAACTATATAGCAATAAATGCCTACATCACAAAAAGTTATTGGGAGGCTGAAGCAGGATTATCGCTTCAGTCCAGGAATTTGGAAGAAATCTGGCCAACATAGCAAGATCCCATCTCTAAAAAAGAAAAATTTAAAAATTAAAATAAATTAGCCACTTGTGGCGGAATCTAGCTGTAGTCCTAGCTATGTAGCATGAAAATCACTTGAGCCCAAGAGCTGAAGTGAACAATATTTGTGTTATGGTACTCCAGTCTGGTATTTAGAGTGTAACCCTGTCTCTAAAATATAGTTAAAAAGTTTCAAATAAACAACCAAATAATGCAGCTTAACAAGCTAGAAAAGCAAGAAAAAAAACCTACAAATAGTAGAATAAATAAATAATAAAATCAGAGGAGAAATATAATTAAGACTACAAATCAAAAAGATCAAGGATAATGAAAGTTTTTTTTTTTTTTTGTAAAGATAAACAGAATTGACAAACCGTCAGATAGACTAAGGGGAAAAAAGGAAAAGACCCATATAAATAAATTCAGAAGCAGAAAAGGAGATATTCCAACTGATACTACATACCTAAAGGATAATTAGGGACTATTATGAACAACTATATGCCAACAAATTGGAAACAAGATAAAATGGAAACATGCAGCCTACATATATTGAACCAAGAAGAAATAGAAAACGGGAGCATATCAATAACAAGTAATGAAATTGACTCAATAAAATGTCTCTAGACAGAGAAAAATCCAGGACTAGATGGCTTCACTGCTCATTTCTACAAAGCTTTTAAAGAAGAAGTAATACCAGTTCTTCTTAAGCTATTTCAAAATACGAAGAATAAGTTATTTCAATATTATTTTACAAGACCAGCTTTACCCTAATACCAAAAGCAGACAAGGACACAACTAAAAAAGAAAAGTAGAGAGCGATATCTCTGAGAAGCATAGATGCAAAAATTCTCAATAAAATACTAGCAACCAGAATCCAACAGTACACCAAAAAGACTATATACCATAACCAACTGGGACTTATTCCAGGAATGCAAGTATGGCCCAACACATGTAAATCAATAAACACAATAAATCACAACAACAGAATAAAGGACAAAAACCAAATGATCATCTCAATAGACACATAAAAAGCATTTGATAAAATACAATAACTCTTTATGCTAAAAATGCTCAACAAGTTACGTATAGAAGGAAGGTATCCCATCACATTAAAGACTATATATGATAAGCCCATAGCTAACATCATTCCAAATGTGGAAAAGCTGACAACTTTTTCTCTAAGAACTGAAACAAGAAAAGGACGCTCATTCTCAACACTTACTTAAAATAACATTGGAAGCCCTAGACAGAGCAATGAGACAAGAGAAAAAAAGAAAGGACATTCAGATTGGCAAGAAAGAAGTCAAATTGTCCCTTTTTGCAGACAATATAATCTTTTATACAGAAAAACCTAAAGACTCCACCAAAAAACTCTTAGAACTAATAAACTCAATAAATTTGCAGGATATAAAATCAACATGGAAAAACAGTGTTTTTACATATCAACAATGAACAGCTGAAAAAGACATAAAAAGTAATTCCATTTAAAATAGCTACCCATAAAATCCAAGAAATTTAATGAAGGTGGTAAAAGATTGCTGCAAGTAAAACTATGTAACACTTACAAAAATATGAAATAGGACAAAAAAATGGAAAGACATCCAATAATGGACTGGAAGAATTAATATTGTTAAATAGCCACACTACCTACAGTGATCTTCAGATTCTATGAATCCCTATCAAAATATCAGTGACATTCCTCACAAAAAGACAAAGAAAAATCCTAAATTTGCATTGATCCACAAAAAATCCTGAATAGCCAGAGAAATTTTGTATAAAGGGATGAAGCTAAAGGCATCACATTACCAGACATCAAAATATGCTATGAAGCTATAGTAAGCAAAACAGTATGATACTAACATAAAAACAGATACATAAACCAATGGAAAAGAATAGAAAACCTATAGATAAGCCCATGTGTTTGCAGCCAATTGATTTTTTTTTTTTTTTTTTTTACAAAGTCACCAACAACATTCATTGAGGAAAGGATAACACCTTCAATAAATGGTACAGGGAAAACTGGATATCTATATATGGAAAAAGAATTAGGCTCCTATCTCTCACCATACACATAAATAAATTAAAAATTGGTAAAGATGTAAATGTAAGACCTAAAACTATAAAACTAATAAAAGAAAACCCAGGGGAACATTTTGGACACTGGCCTTTTCAAAGATTTTACATATAAGACCTCAAAACACAGGCAACATAAGCAAAATTAAACAAATGGGAAATTTTAAACTAAAATGTCTCTGTACAGCAAAGAAAATAATCAACAGAGTAGGGAGACAACCTTTAGAATAGGAAAAAAATATTTCTAAACTATTCATTGCAAAAGGGATTGATATAAAAATATACAAGGAACTCAAAGAACTCAACAACAATAAAATAAATAATCCAAATTTTAAAAAACGAGCAAATAAAAGAGAGACATATCTCAAAAGACAGTATACACATGGCCAACGAGTATAGTTGAAAATGCTCAAAAGCACTAATCTTCAGGGATGCAAATCAGAACCACAATGAGATATCATGTTACTGCAGTTAAATGGCTATTATCAAAAGGAATAAAATAATAAATGCTGGAGAGGATATGGAGAAAAAGGAATTTTGATAAACTGTTGGTAGGAATACAAACTAGTACAGGCATTATGAAAAACAGCATGTAACCTACTCAAGAAAACTAAAAATAGAATTATCATATCTTCCAGCAATGTTATTGCTGTGTGGGTATATACCCAAAGGAATAGAACTAATATGTCAAAGAGATATGTTCACTCCTGCATTTTTCACAGCACCCTTCACAATCTCTGAGATATTTAATCAACCTAAGAGCCTATCAACAGATGAATGGATAAGGTAATATGATATATATGCGTAATGAAATACTTCTCAGCTATAAAAAGAATAAAAATTTGTCATTTGCAGTAGCATGAATGTGTCTGGAGGGCATTACATTAAGTGAAACAAGCCAGGCACAGAAAAATAAATACCGTATGTTCTCACTCATATGTGGAAGCTAAAAATGTTGATCTTATAAAAGTTGAAAGTAGAGACTGGGCTCGGTGGTTCATGCCTGTAATTCCAGCACTTCGGGAGGCTGAGGCAGGTGGATCATCTGAGGTCAGGAGTTCGAGACCAGCCTGGTCAACATGGTGAAACCCCATTTCTACTAAAAAATACAAAAATTAGCAGGGCATGGTGGCAGGCACCTGTAATCCCAGCTAGTCAGGAGATTGAGGCAGGAAAATAATTTGAACCCAGGAGGCAGAGGTTGCAGTGAGCCGAGTTCATGACATGCATTCCAGCCTGGGTGACAGAGGGAGACTCTGACACACACACACACACACACACACACACACACACACACACACACACAAAGTAGAAAGTAGAATAGTTATCAGAGACTGAGAAAGGTAGATGGAGGGATATAAAGAGGTTTGTTAACTGATACAAAATTACAGCTAAACAGGAGAATATTTCTAATATTCTATAGCACTGTAGGGTGCTTATAGTTAACAATTTACTGCATATTTTCAAATAACTGGAAGAAAGAATTTGGAATGTTTCCAGCACAAAAAAATGATAATAAATGATAATTTTTTGAAGTGGTAGTGTCGCTAATCACCCTGATTTGATTATTACCCATTGCACACATGTATTAAAACATCACATAGTACTCCAGAGATATTTCCAATTACTAATGTCAGTTAATAAAAATTTAAAATCTATATAAAGAATTAACTTCTATACATTATACTCTTCCGTGTTATTTTCTTTCTCTACATCTTACATATATGTATAGGTGAATCCACATTCTGTTTCCTCATATGTTATGATAGTGAAACCATTAATATAAAATTAATTCCCCACCATTGTTAATGAGAACAAATCTACTGTCTTCTACTTACGTTAGCACTTTTATTTCTTTTATATCATTATTGTTTTTCTTTCTAATGAGTCATTTCAATTAATGTGTAGTAATTGTATTTTGTCTACTCTCTTCATGAAAATCAAAACATAAAAAACGACTTTTGTCCCCATAATTTTCTTGAATTATTTATTTTTTTTATTTTTGGAATATAAAACATAACGTATAAAGGAATTTGGAAAACAAGCTTTTAGATAAAATTTGCTGATTTGTAAACATTCTTTGAGCTTAACTGATAAAAACTTCTAACACATAGTTTTTGATCAGAGCCCTCGTCTAATATTTTGGTTTCACTGTAGGAATGTATTGACTATCAGAGCTATTTTTATTCCATATGGTATGGTTCAGATCTGCGTCGCACCCAAATCTCATGTTGAAATATAATCCCTAATAGAGCTTCCAGCCTAATGGTCCCACTTCTGCCTGAAATCTGCAGTCAGCTGCAACCCTATGTTCCCCCAAGAAACACTCAGAGAGCAATTTAGGGCTGAACCAGCAAGGATAAGCCCTGTTTGTCAACTGCGGTCCTTGCCAAAGGGAATCTCATGGAGCAGAACACCCAATAAAAGATATGCAGAAACAGAGACAGTAATTGCCAGGGGTGCTTCCAAGTACTAAAAGTAGAATATTAATAGAAACCAGTCTACTAAACCCATCTTACACCATAATCATATCCCCGAGGAAATCGGAAAGACAGCGACTTCTAAGACTGAAGGAACATCAGTCCACATAGATTAGAAAACACCAGTGTAAAAACTCTAGCAACTCAGAAAGTCAAAGTGTCTTCTAATCTCCAAATGATCACACTAGTTCACCAGCAATGGTTCTTAACCAGGCTGAAATAGCTGAAGTGTCTGACACAGACTTCAGAATAGGTACTGATTGGATAGTAATGAAATCCTATGATGAATAGGAACATAATTATCAACATTCAACAGGAAGTTGAAAACCAGTTGAAGGAATCTAAGAAATACAACAACAACAAAAAGATACAAGAAATAAAGGATGAAATGGCCATTTTAAGAAAGAACCAAACTGAACTGATAAAGGTAAAAAACTCACTTTAAGAATATCATAATATAGTTGCAAGTTTTAATGGCAGAAGTGACCATGCTGAACAAACAATTTCAGAGCTTAAAGACCAGTTCCCCAACGTAACTCAGTCAGACAAAAACAAAGAAAAACCAATAAAGAAAATGAACAAAACCTTTGAGAAATATGGGATGTGCAAACAGACCAAATGTACAACACATTGGCATCCCTGAAAGAGAAGGAGATAAAACAAGCAACTTGGAAAACATATTTGAAGATTTCATTCATGAAAATTTCCCCAACCTCACTAGAGAGGCCAACATTCAAATCCAGGAAATGCAGAGAAAACCTGCAAGACAGTATGTAAGGTGACCTTCCCCAAGACACATAGTCATCAGTTTCTACAAGTCCAAAATAAAAGAAAAAAAATGAAATGTAGCTATATAGAAGGGACAGGTCACCTACAAAGGAACCCCATCAGGCTAACAGTAGATCTTTTTCAGTAGAAACACTGTAGGTCAGAAGAGATTGGGGGCCTCTATTCAGCGTTCTTAAAAAAAAATTCCAACCAAGAATTCAATATCCAGTCAAACTAAGTTTAATAAGGAAAAAATAAAATAAAATACTTTTCAGAGAAGCAAATGCTAAGGGAAATCATTACCACCAGACTTGCCTTACAAGAAGTCTTCAAGGAAATGCTAAATATGGAAAGGAAAGACTGTAACCGGCCACCAGAAAAATACACTTAAGTACATAGATCATTGATACTATAAAGCAACTATACAATCAGATATTCATAATAACTAAAAACAGAAGTACCACTTAATCCATCAATGCCATTACTGGGTATACATACAAAGGAATGCAAATCATTCCACTGTAAACACACATGCATGCCTATGTTCATCGCAGCACTATTCACAAAACCAAAGTCATGAAATCAATCTAAACGTCCATCAATGATGGACTGGAAACATAAACAACAACAACAACAACAAAAACACTTTGCATACACACCACTGAATATTATGCAGCCACAAAAAAGTATAAGATCATGTTCTTTGCAGCAACATGGATGGAGCTGAAGGGTACAAATTCTAAGCAAACTAATGCAGGAACACAAAACCAAATACCGGCCGAGCGCAGTGGCTCACGCCTGTAATCCCAGCACTTTGGGAGGCCGAGGCGGATGGCTCAAAAGGTCAAGAGTTCGAGACCAGCCTGGCCGATAAGGTGAAACCTCCATCTCTACTAAAAATACAAAAGTTAGCCGGGCATGGTGGTGGGCGCCTGTAGTCCCAGCTACTCAGGAGACTGAGGCAGGAGAATCGCTTGAACCCAGGAGGCGGAGGTTGCAGTGAGCCGAGATAGCGCCACTGCACTCCAGCCTGGGCAACAGAGCGAGATTCTGTCTCAAAATAAATAAATACATAAAATAAATAAAACCAAATACCACATGTTCTCACTTATAAGTGGTAGCTAACCACTGAGTGCATGAGAACACAAAGGAGAGAACAAAAAACACCTGGGTCTATTTGAAGGAGAAGAGTGGGAGGCGGCAGAGGATCAAAAAACTACCTGTCAGGTACTATGCTTATTATGTGGGTGACTAAGTAATCCGTACACCAAACCCCCATGACATGCAATTCACCTATATAACAAACTTGCACATGTGCTTCTCAACCTAAAAGATTAAGACAATATTTTGCCCTAAAGTTATATTGTCATCATATATAGGTGCACTTGTCTTAATTTATTCTACTCTATTATAAACTTGTTGAAAGAGGGAGAAAAAAATTCACAGGGACAATGGTAATAACTTTATTACTTTAGAAAATGTTGTGGGCCCCTATACTTGTGTATGTTCTTCCTTTGATATACACAGCAAATTAATGGGTTGAAGGAAGAGAGACATTTTGTTCTCCCCTTATCTAACTCTTTTCTGAATCAACAATCAGTAATATAACTGAAAAAAACTAGTGTGTTTATTTTCTGTTCTTCTACTAATAAAGATTTTTGTAGTTCTCTGAATTCATTTTCAGCCAGATACATTTTACATTCTTTCAATGAGATTAGTATATAGGAGTATGTTGTATTGTGTTGAAACATCAGCATTTTCTTGCCTGATTTTATGGGTAGGAATATCTAATGTGTTTTAAGATCAAGGGGAAATGTTTATGTTTGAACATCTCTCTGATAGTTTTTAAAATTAATTTGCAATTCTGTATTGTTTGCATGGCAGTAATAGAGATGAGATTGATCCCAAAATAATGCATTGTGACAGGTAAGAAATTAGTGAACAAAAAAAACTTGACTCATATAGACTCAATTACTAGCACCTACAAGAATAAAATCAATAATAGTTCAAGTGGAAAATAAACATTACTCTTTAGTTATGGCTTTGGCATTCTTAACAAAGCTGTGGCTTTATTACTGCTGTATAACTACTCAGATAGCACCTAACACTAAAGTAGTAAAAACATACATATAGCATTTTTAATATTGTCATTAAGAAACATTTTTAAAATGAATATAATTTCTTGTTTTACATAAATCATTTACTTTCATGACTCTTAGAAATTTTTAAAAATATTACAACTCCTAAGAAATAAATATTCTGTGATATAGATATATAGTACATATTATTATAAGATCTATATCTAAAATAAAACTTACCATCCCATTAAATCAATAGACACCAAACTGAAATATTGTGCTTTCAAAAAACAAGTATACACTTTCTAATCATAGAATTTAAATTGCATGATGGCTTGAAAAGAAAAAGTTTGTGTATATGTGTACATGCAGTGATTTCAAACATATTAGAAAATGTAGCAAAACTTTACGTTCCAAAATATGCCAAAATATGTCTGGTCGGTGAAACTATGTATGGTTTTAATATTTTAGTGTTTCATTTTTTAGTGTTTCATTTTTCACACATCATAAAAGTGTGATCACTTTTATGACTAGTTTTCACAAGCCTGAAACAAAAATTTATATTTCTGTTCAGTTCCCTATTTGAACTATAAAACCAAAGCTCACAGATGAGACATTGAAAACGTCTTACCATAGCAAATCTCTAAAACACTAAAAATCATTTAAACTTTATAACTACATTTGTGTCTCATTTTCTCAATAGTAATGTATCATGACTTTGGCTTATCAGATAAATTGTTATCACATTATAAGAAGAAGCAAAAGTAAATAAATATGAGATATGCCCAATCATAATTCCAGGACTTTAAATTTTTTTTTTTCATTTTGGTTGTTTTCTAATTATTCAAAATTATATCAAAAACAAAATATAGCCCAAATTAAGTGGGGCTTTTCTTATGTTATACAATAAAAGAAAATAAAAAACAGTAATGTGGTTTTTTATAATGAAATATAATTATCAGCTGTTTGGAAAAGTTTCATCAATAATCATGATTTACTAAAAAAAAAAAAATATTATTTAATGAAAATTAAAATACTGATACCACCAAAAACTTTTCTCAATCAAAAACTGTTTCAGGGCATCATGAATGAAAAGTGAAATCTGGATTGAATATACCCAAGACAATTTTCTACTCTGACACGTAAAATCTGTGCAGTTTGCCAAATTACTTTGTTGTTTTTGATATGTTTATCCTAAATTATAAACTATGTATAAGATATTGTATTTATTTTGTAGGGCTGCTTTAACAAATTAGCACAAAGTGGATGGCTTAAGGCAACAAAGATTTACTCTCTCACAGTTTTGGACGCCACATGTCCAAAGTGAAGGTGTTGGCAGGGCCATGCCCTTTCTAAAAGTGTTATGGGATAATCGGTTGAACGCCCTTCTCTTAGCTTTTGGTGACCTGGTAAAATTCAGAGTTCCTTGGCCTGTACTCATTGCATTTCCATCACCACCTCCATCATCACACGGTGCTCCTCTGTGTCTCTGTCTCCATGTATTATATTTTTGATAAGAGTCCACCCTACTCCCAAATGACCTCATCATAACTCATGTCTTAACTACATCTGCAAAAAGCCTATTTCCAAATAAGATAAAATTTATAGGTATTAGGGGTTAGGACTTCAATATATATTGTTTTTGGTATGGGAGACAGCGCAATTCAACTACAAAGATACCCACCAAAAAGTTGTTTAAAAAATTAAAGTAAAATAGAATACTTAAACAGATTGGCAAAGAGCCTATACATTGTGGTCACTCAATATTAATCTCATTTTTCCACTTTTTCCTCTGTGTAACATGAATAATAGTGAAAATGCAATATAATTAATATAATGTTCTTTAACTTACTCAAGTCATCCTGCTTCTAAATTCTTTCAGAAAAAAATATGAAAGTGTTTGAAATAGAGTGCTAAATGTTGCCTAGTGCACACTTCCTTTTCCTTCCTTATGGGATTTTATAGAAGTCCACATTTTTTATTTACTTTGAGCTATTTAGCAACTCTTCAAATTGTAGAAAACTGCTGGTTATATAAATGATTGTCTATACTAAGACAAATCAAAATTTTAGGTGAGCATGCAAACCATCCTACTCATAATAAGCTATTTTCTATTAATATTTAGTTTTTTCTATATGTATGTCTGCTATTATGATTCTCATTTGAGGTGATTTTTATCATCATTTTAATTTTTCCATTAATCTATAGGTCAGATAAAATAACTTTGTGTTCATTTTAGAACTCACAGCACCTTAAGTTTATGGTTCCTCATGAATTGGCTCTTAATAGTACTTATGTCTGCGAGGAGAAGGGATTAGGCATACAGAACTCTCCCTCGACCACAGAACATAGTAGTAAGTTGTGTATGAGTGCACAAGCACTTCCAGGAGCTTTATTCCCCAATATCATGACAAAGAAAGACATAATAAAGGTCCATTTCCAGCAGCTACCCACCCAGTATCACAGGGTGCAGTCTGAATGAATGTGCTGGCATTTGCCACAGATTCTTTTCACAGTTTAGTCCATAGACAGTGGGAGATAAACTCCCTCTCAGTTTCATCCTGAGGATAAAATAAAGTGGAATATTCCGTTAACACCTCAACCTTTCCACCTGCATCCATATCTGTCTCAGGGTACTGATAGAATTTGATATATCCTAAACTTCTGGGGAGACACCAGAAATGGAAACGTAGTTTGGGCAAACACAACATTTAATAGGCACTTTAAAATACCAGGAACATTCAATCCAATAGCAAAAGAATACACATTTTTCTCAAATACACATAGGCATTCTTCAAAATAGATTATATGTTAGGACATAAAATAAGCCTTAAAAAATTAAAATGATTGAAATAATATCAAATATCTTTCCTAATCACAATGATATGAAACAAGAACTCAATAATAGAATAAATCATAGAAAATTTATGAATATGTAGAAATTAAACTATTAATATGCTCTTGAACAATAATTACAACAAAGAATAAATTAAAGTAAAATTTAAAAATATCTTGAGACAAATAAAAACGGAAAAACAACATACCAAAAATTATGGGATGCAGTAAAAGTAGTTCTAAGAGGGAAGTCTATAGCATTAAATATCTGTATATAAAAAAAGAAAGATCTTAAATAAACAGCCTAATATTACATCTCAAGGAACTAGGAAAAAAAAAAAAAAAAAAAAAAAAAAAAAAAACTAAGCCAAAATCAGTAGAAGGAAGAAAATAAAAACAACCAGAACAGAAATAAATAAAACAGACTATAAAAACAATAGAAATGTAACTAAGAGTTGTTTTTTAGAAAACCTTAAACAAAATTGACATATTCTTTAGTAGACTAGCTTAAAAGAGAGAGAAAGCGAGGACTCAAATCAATAAAATCAGAAATATAGGAAGAGACATTACTACTGGTACCACAAAAGTACAAGGGATTACAAAAGAATACTGTGAAGAACTATGTGTCCAAAAATTGAATAACTTAGAGAAAACAGATAAATTTAGAGACTCATGTAACATACTAAGACTGAATCATAATTAAATAAAAAATCTGAGCAGATAATACTGAGTAAGGAGATCAAATTAAAAATAAAGTCTCCCATCAAATATACTCTGGTCCTTGTAAAGCCAGGACCAGATGGTTTCAGAGTTGCATTTTCCAAACATTTAAAAAGCTAACATCAATCCTTTTCAAACTCTTCCAAAAAATTGAACAAAAGGGATTATTACTTCCAAACTCATTTTATGAAGCCAGCATTATCCTGATGCTGAAGCCAGACAAAAAGGCACTACAAGAAATAAAAATTACAACCATATCCTTGATGAACATATTTGCAAAAATCTGTAATAAAATACTACCAATGCATATTTAACAGTAAAGTGAGAGGGTCATTCACCATAATCAAGTGGGATTTATTCCTGGGATAAAGGTATGTTTCAATATATGCAAATCAATAAATATAATTCACCATATTAACAGAATAAAGGCCAAAAGACATATAATCATCTTAATAAGTACATAAAAAGCTTTTGACAAAATGTATCCTCCTTTTACAATAAAAACACTCAACAAATTAAGTATTGATAAACTGTTTCTCAACAAAATAAAGACATATATGGCAAGCCTCCAGCTAACATCATACTCAAAAGTGTAAGTTGAAGCCTGTTCATTTTAAGATTAGGAGAAAGACAAGAATGCACACTCTCAGCAGTTCAATTCAATGTAGTCCTGGAAGTCTTAGCCTGAGTAATTAGGTAAGAAAAAAAATAAAAGTTATCAAAATAGACAAAAAAGATAAACGATTTCTCCTTATTCACAATGTAATCTTAAATGCAAAAAACAAACCCTAAAGACTCCACAAAAAAACTATTGGTCTGATTAACACCTTCAGTTATCAAGCTCAGTAAAATTGCAGGATACAAAAATCAACATTAAAAAAATCAGTATTGGCCAGGCACAGTGGCTCATGCCTGTAATCTCAGCACTTTGGGAGGCAAAGGTGAGTGGGAGAATCACTTGAGATCAGGAGTTGGAGACCATCCTGGCCAAAATGGTGAAACCCTGTCTCTATGAAAAATACAAAAATTAGCAGGATGTGGTGGTACCTGACTGTAATCCCAGCTACTTCGGAGGCTGAGACAGGAGAACCTCTTGAATGTGGGAGGCAGAGGCTGCAGAGGCTGAGATCACGCCACTGCACTCCAGCGTGGGTGACAGAGCAAGACTCTTTCTCAAAAAAACAAACAAACAAACAAACAAACAAACAAAAAACAGCATTATATCTAAGAGTAAAGTATTTGAAAAAGAAATTAAGAAAGTAATCACATTTACAGTCAAGTCAAAAAATAAAATATCTAGGAGTAATTTAATCAAAGAAATGAAAGACCTGTACACCAAAAACTATTATAAAACACTGATGAAAGAAATTTTAGATGACACAAATACAGAGAAAGATTTCTTATATTAGTGGAGTGGAAGAATTAATGTTTAAATGTCCTTAGTTCTCAAAGTGATCTACAGATTTAGTGTAATTTCTATCAAAATTCCAATGTCATTTATTAGAGAAAGAGGAAACTTAAACTATTCTGAAATCAAGATGGAAGAGCCACGGCAATCTTAAATAAAAAGAACAAAACTGAAGGCACCATACTACCTAATTTCAAAATATAATGCAAAGCTGCAATAATTAAAACAACATGACACTGGCATAAAAATAGACACGTCAACCAATAAAATGGGATACAGAGCCCAGAAACACATCCATGAATTTACATTAAGTTGATTTTTTACGAAGGTACCAAGAACACACAATAGGAAAAACAAAGTCTCTTCAATAAGTGCTGCTTGCAAAACTCGATATTCCCCTGCAAAAATATGAGGCTGAACCCTTACCTTTTGCCTTACACACAAAAAAAACCTCAAAATATATTAAAGATGTAAGTGTAAGACCTGACAATGTAAAACCACTAGAAGAAAACATGAGAGTAAATTTCACACCACCAGTAAAGACAATACTTTCTTGAATATTACTCTAAAAGCACCAGCAAGAAAAGAAAGCATAGGCAAATGTAATGAAATCAAACTTAAAATCTCCTGTTGCCACAAAGAAAAAATTAATAGAGTGAAGAGAGAACCTAGAGATTGGTAGAAAATATTTATAAATCATATATCTGCTAAGAGGATAATAGCCAATATATATAAGAAACTCAAACTACTGAATAACAAGAAAACAACCATACTAAAAATGAGCAAAGGACGTGAATAGATATTTCTCAGAAAAAAACTACATACAAATGTCCAACAGGTGTATGAAAAAGTACTCAACATTGCTCATCATCGGAGAAATGCAAATAAAATCCACAATAAGATATCATATCTGCTAATATGGCTATTATTAAAAAGACAAAGACAGCAAGTATTAGCCAGGACATGGAGAAAAGGAAATTCTTATACTCTCTTTGTGGGAATGTAAATTAATGCAGCCATTGTGGAAAGCAATATGAGGATTCCTCAAAAAGTTAAAAATAGAACTACCGTATGATCCAGTAATCCCACTGCTATGTATACATTCAAATAAAACAAAACATGAAAGGGATGTCTGCACTCACATGTTTATTGCAGAATTACTCACAATAGCCAAGATAAAAAATTTACTTATATATTCAACAATCAGTAGTGAATGGACAAGGAAAATCTGGTATATTTGTACAATGGAATACCAGTCTTTAAAAATAAAAGAAAATCCTGTCATTGGTGATAACATGAATGATGCTGAATGACATTATGTTAAGTGACATAAGCCAGATACAAAAAGAAAAATATACTTCATGATATCACTTTTATGTGGAATCTAAAAATGACAAACTTAAAGAAGCAGAGTGCAGAATAGTAGTTATCAGGAGCTGAGGGGTTGTAGTGTCAGGAAGAAGTTTGTATAAGGGTACAAACTTTCAGTTAGAAAGAAATAAGTTTATGAGATCTATTGTATAATGTGATGACTATGGTTAATAAGAAGATATTCTATACTTACAAGTTTCTGACAGTAGATTTTTAGTGTTTATCTACCAAAACTATGTAAGATAATCCATATGTTAATTAGCTTGACTTAGTCTTTCCATAACGTATAAATATGTCATGTTATACACCATAAATATATATAACTTTTACTTTTCAATTTAAAAAATACAATGAAAGTGATTTTTAAACGCCTAGATATAAGAGGAAGTATATCACATTAGTGGATTACAAGACTCATTATCATTGAAAGAGCTACTTTTGATATTGTTTAATATTATTCACAGATTCAATACACCTTGTGGATGGGGAAAGGGGTGATATTAATAAAATGGTACATTTGAATTAGACAAAAGGAATAAGTTCTAACGATAGATTGTGTAACATGATGACTAAAAGTGTAGATTTAAATGTTCTCACCACAAAGAAATGAAAAGTATCAGAGGCAATGGTATGTTAGCCTGATTCAAGCATTCCAAAATTTATTCATATATCATAACATCAAATTGTACATATATATATATAATTATTATGTGTCATTTAAAAAGATAATTTTTTAAAAGAAATATTTATGCTAATGTTGCCAGTAATGCGTGTAACTTATTTGAAATATATGGTTGAACATACCAGCTTTTTTATTGTAGAGGATGAAAATAAGTTAGAATATACGTTGTAAATGTGAAATACCTGCGATCTGCTGGAGTTCTTTGAAAATATAATTTCTTTAATAGAATTGATTCAAAGTGAAGAAAGACTGGTGGATCTAATCTTGCCAGAAGCTGTATTTCAAATTCCTTAATAGCCTAAAGTTTGTCTCAGACTAAAAGTCTCAAAGAAGGAGGAGACTGTTAGGAAATATTATTTTTGTTTCTGTTGTTTCATGATTCCTCAAGTTACTTTTAATAAACATTTATTGAGCACTCACTATTTGCCAGTTACTCTGTTAGGTAGGTTGCAGGGAATATCTCAATTAATATTCTATATATTCACTACATCCTTATGAGGTAGGTATATCCTCATTTGTTATATCTATTTTATAAATTAGAAAAATGAGACTCAGAAACAGAAAGTCCAAGGAGACTCAAATTAATTACTTGCCTATAGCTTACAAGGCTTAAGTCAGGATTCAAATCAGGTTTCTTTGTGACCCTGAGTCCTATTTTCTTAACTACCCTAAAATTTAGCACAGGTCATGATATTTTATAAAAATAATGAAGATATCTCAGACTCTTTATTTTTTTTCTTTTTTTCTTTTTTTTATTTCTTTTTTTTTATTATTATACTTTAAGTTCTAGGGTACATGTGCATAATGTGCAGGTTTGTTACATATGTATACTTGTGCCATGTTGGTGTGCTGCACCCATCAACTCGTCAGCACCCATCAACTCGTCATTTACATC
>NW_012110030.1:6178387-6211271 GCF_000951045.1 Mandrillus leucophaeus | reverse complement strand
GGGGTTTCACCGTGTTAGCCAGGATGGTCTTGATCTCCTGACCTCGTGATCCGCCCGTCTTGGCCTCCCAAAGTGCTGGGATTACAGGCTTGAGATGGTGTTTTAATATATATACACATTGCGGAATAACAAAATCAAGCTATTTAACATGTACATTACCTTGTTTTTTTGTGTGTTGAGAAGACTTAAAATATCTCTTAACAATTTTCAATTATGCAATATGTTATTATTAACAGTACTCATTGCCCATGCTACTGCTGTGTTGTTTTTAAGTATAAATCAGCGAGTTCATAGGAAAAATGGCCATCACAGACTAAAGAGAACATCTATTGGAATAGTTCTGCTCCAGATACCTAAAACCAGCATGTTACCTTCTGCTCTGCAATTAAACTTAAGCCTATAATTTTGCCTAATGTTTGTTCCTTCCTTGGAATCAGACATTTTTGCCAGATACTTTGATACTGCTATCTTTTTAAGGAGGTTTTGGGATTAAAAAGACCATCACATTTCCTAACCACTCATATGGTACAGTAAAGTGAGTAAATATTTGAATGAAGAAGCTTTATGCATTTAGATACATTTCTATTGCCTTAAAGGGTTGATTAGAAGGGCAAGATATTTACATAAATTAAAGAAAACACTATAATAAGCGCCAATGTGACACATCCTCTAATTCTGTAAAGTTTTCTTTCGTCAAGAACATTTTAATTCTGAAAATAAGAACTCTGAATACTTCATACTTTAGCATCAACTAAAGTATGCTCACTGTGAATATTTTTTAATGATTGTCATACAAAACATTGCCTTAAAATTTTTTTAGGTATTGAGAAAGGAAAAACGAAATAGTTAAAATATATCAAGAATAATTTTATGTCATTCAGATCTCCTCATTTTGTGAAACTTGTATTTTAGACAACTTTCATTTACTCAAAGAAATGTGATCTACAAAGTCATCTCGTTTGAACTGGCATGTTTACAATGTTGATCTACCAAATATGCTAAGATTACCTCCTTGAAAGGAGAACTTGGTCATTACTGTGAGAATATTGTCATCTCTGGAGTAAAGGAAGGAAGAAACTTTTCCATATAGATCAATATCTAATTTATTTGGATATTAGGCAATACTCCGGTTTAACTTATTTTATCTGAAAAAGGTGAGAGGAATAGTTATATACCATTTCCTAAGAAAAATATATTCAATCATTTAACCTTTTAGTTTTTCAAAGTGTAGGTATAAAAAAAAAACTGGGAAACTACATGGAAAGCATGTCTCAATTGCTTATTTCAATAATTGATTTTCAGTTTATAGTAATGCTAATAATTATTTTCTGTTAGTTACCATTAAACGGATTTACCATTAATTATATTAAATATATATGAATATTTAAATGTTATTCATTACATTTTAATAATACCTCACTTTTCTAAAAATACATTTATTTCTTAGAGCAGGTTTAGGTTCACAGAAAAGTTGAGTGGAAGAAACAGAGCTCCATTTACCCCTTTCCATACACATGCATATCAACATGCCCATCTGTCAACATTCCTCATGACAGTGGTACATTAGTTAGAATCCATGATCATACATTGACACATCACTATCACCTAAAGTCTTTAAGTCCCCTCTTTTTACATTAGGATTCATTCTTGGTGTTGTTCATTCCTTGGGTCAGGTCAAATGTATACTGACATGTATCCACTATTATAGTTTACAGAACAGTTTCACTGCCCTAAAAATTCTCTCTTCTCTGCCTATTTACGCCTCTTTCACCTTAACTTTTGGTAAGTACTGGTCTTTCTCCTCTCTCCATGGTGTTGCCTTTTCCGGAAAGTCATATAAGGAACCATACAGTGTTCACCTTTTCAGATTAGTTCCTTTCACTTAATAATATGCATTTCAGTTTTCTTTGTGTCTTTTCATGACTTGAAAGCTCATTTCTTTAGAGTGTTGAATAATATTTCATGCAATTGATGTAACAATTTATTTATCAACTCACATCTTGGTTGTGGTTATTTATCAAGGACATCTTGGTTATGGTTACTCCCAATTTTGGCAATGTTGAATTTTTTTGTTTGTTTGTTTGTTTTTCTTTTTCAGACAGAGTCTGGCTCTCTCTCCTAGGCTAGAATGAAGTGGCAAAATCTCAGCTCACTGCAACCTCTGCCTCCAAGGTTTAAGTGATTCTCTGGCTTCAGCCTCCTGAGTAGCTGAGACAACAGGTGTGTGCCACCACACCTGGCTAATTTTTGTATTTTTAGTAAAGACAAGGTTTCACCATATTGGCCAGGCTGGTCTTGAACTCCTGACCTCAAGTTATCCACCCACCTTGGACTCCCAAAATGTTGGGATTACAGGTGTGAGCCTCCACACCTGACCAAGTTTTGGTAATTATCAATAAAGTTATTACAAACATCTATGTGCCGGTTTTTATGTGGACATAACTTTTCAGCTGATTTGTGTAAATACCAGGAGAAAAACTGCTGGGTGATATGATAAAATGCTCTTTAGCTTAGTAAGTAACTGCCAAAATATCTTCCAAAATTATTTTATATTCGCAACAGCAGTGAATGAGAGTTCATGTTGCTCCACATCCTCGCCAGCTTTGGGTATTATTCGGGATTTTCCTCAAATAGGTGTGTAGGAGTATTCGATTCTAAAAGGTATGCAATGGTATCTATTTCTAATAGATGTGTGGTGATAACAAATCCTCTTCTTAATATTAAAAAATGCATAATAGATGTACATATTTTGGGAGTATATGTGATAATTTACTACATTCATATAATTTATAAATAATCAGTAAAATTCATATATCCATCACCTTAAATATTTATCTTATTTTCTTTCTTTTTCTTTTGAGACGGACTCTCACTCTGTCACTTAGGCTGGAATGCAATGGCACGATCTTGACTCACTGCAACCTCTGCCTTCAGTGTGTAAGTGATCTCATGCATCAACCTCCCAGCTGGGATTACAGATGTCTGCCACCACACCCAGCTAATTTTTGTATTTTTAATAGAGATGGGGTTTTACCAGGTTGGTCAGGCTGGTCTCAGACTCCTGACCTCAGATAATCTGCCTGCTTTGGCCTCCCAAAGTGCTGGGATTACAGGCATGAGCCAACATGCCCGGCCTTCTTCTGTCTGGAAATATACAATAGATAATTGTAAATTATAGTCACCCTACTGATCTATCTAACACTAGGTCAGATTGTTGTCTTAATTTGATATTCCCTAATGTCATATGATGTAATTACCTCTTCATATGCATATTGGCCAGGCATATGTCTTCTTTGAGATATCTATATAGATTTTTTGCCCATTTTTTAAATTGGGTTGGTTATTTCCTTATTGTTGAGCTTGAAAAATTATTTGTATATTTTGGATGAAAGTCTTTTATTACATGTATCTTTTGCAAATATTTTCTTCCATTCTGTGGCCAGTGTATCAACCCTCTTGACATTTGCTTTTGCAGAGTAGAAGTTCTTAATTTCAATGAAGTACAGCCTATCAATTATTACCATCGCAGATTGTAACTTTGGTGTTGTATCTAAACAGCCATCATCAAACTCAAGGTCATCTAGACGGTCTCTTATGTTAGCTTATTGGAGTTTATAGTTTCACATCTTACATTTAGGATTATGACACATTTTGAGTTTTTGTGTTTTTTGGTTTTTGATGAAAGGCCTATATCCTGATTTTTTTTTTTTTTTTGTATGTGGTTATCCAATTATTACAGAACCATTTATTAAAAAGAGTAACCTTTTTTTCATATTAATACCTATGATCTTTTTAAAATTAACTTATTTTTATTGACAAAATATTGTGCATATTTGTCCAGTACAATATTATATTTTGATCTATATATACAATGTAGAAACATTCAATAAAACTATTTCATATATTCTTCACCTTATCTACTTATTTTTGTGGGTGTGGTGATTGGCCTTTGCTAAAAAATCAATAGAGAGGAGGGAGCCAAGATGGTCAACTAGACATAGCCAGGAAGAGCTTCTCCCTCCAAGACAGATCAGACCATTAAATAGACAAGCACACTCTGAAGAGATGTTCAGAAAGAGGCATTTAGAGTGGAAGGAGGAAGGATATAGACCCCAGGCAGAAAGGCAAGGAAGCTGGGAATACTGCATGGGGGTTTTCAAGCACCAGGACTCATTTCTGGCCCCAAGTAACTTCTGGGGAAAAAGTGAGTGAAATAGGTGTAAAGTGGCCCACACTCACCACATAATTCCACAATCCTAACTGTAGGAGACCCCATGGCCCCCATGGACATTAGAACTTTGGAGAGCGATCTGCCTAGAGAGTTGACAGAGACAGAATTCCAGTCTGTATGGAGCCCAGAAGGTTTGGCACAGGAATGGCTGCAGTAGAACATGACCATGGGAGCCCATCCTTCAAGACTTGCCATGATTCTCTAGGTAGCTTTAGCCTTTGTTAGCTGCTAGACTTGAACACAGCTAGACTATTTTGCCTGTGAAATGGGCCTAGACTGATATGAGCACCCCCTGGCCTTCCAGCCTATCCCAGGGTCCCTGCCTTGCCGTACCCACTTGCAGTGGAGCCTCAGGTGACAAGCCAAGGTACATGGCATTGTCCAGTGCCATAGCTCTTTCACCAGGAGACCCCACATAACAGTTAAACAGCTTCTACAGGTAGGTGCCTACTGACAAGAACCACTTGCAACCCTCCCCTGCTGCCATTCACTCATTCACAGCATCCATACTCTGCTTTGCTGGCCTGCACAGGATCCACTGCCAACTTGCACTACTGGCACATGGGCACATGCAGGAACCAATGCCACCTACTTCCTTCCTGAAGTGATTTTGCTGTCACCTTTCATTAGAGTGTTGTTGCCAATGGACTGGGAACACCTCTGACCCTTTAGCACAGTAGATGCTTAACCTTGAGGGGCCAGAGAAAAATGCTGTGGGCCTGGTTCTAGCCTCTCAAGGTTAGAACATGAAGCTAAGGAGTGCTGAGCTCAGTTTTGGCCCATTAAAATCATCCAGAAACAAAGCCATTTGACTAAACTTGACTTATGCCACAGACAAACCCAGAAAAGCATGAAATAATATAAAATCAAAAAGCCCCATCCAAAGAATAGTAACTTCAAAGATTAAAGTAACATCAGCTCACACAGAGAGAAAGTAGCAGAGCAACTGAGAATTGACTCCTTTATGTAATGCCTTTTTATCTCTGGTAATTTTTTTTCCTCTAAAGTCGGCTATGTCTGAAATTAATATACTTATTTCAGTTTTCATTTTCATTGTATTAGCATGGTATATCTTTCTTCATATACTTACCTTTTAGGTATATGTGTCTTTATATAAAAAGCAGATTTTTTTACACACAACATAGAGTTGAATCATGTTTTCTGATCAGAAAATTTGTATGTTTTAATTGGTGTATCTAGGCTACTTATATTTAGAATGATCATTGATAATATTTGCTTTTAAAAACCAAATATAAATGAACTTACCAATGGCTATTATCAAGATCCCCAGGTTGTGTGCTTGGTTATGAAAATTCAAGACAATCAACTAATTTGTAATAAAAATCAAGTCTAACAAATAGCAGATTGAACAGTTATTGAGGAAGCTTGATGACTGTGGCTAAGCAACACTATGCTCAGTTCCAGAAGAAAGAGGGCCTCATCCATCATCCAACTGATCTATGACCCTGAGACTAGGTACACCCCACAGCACAACCAAAGCAAACAAATGACAATGCAAAATCTAACTTCCTATATATCTGGTGGTGGTCTTCTTAAAATTCTGGATTCATTTCAAAAAGAGAAGTTAAATTTTTTTAATGACATAAGAGAAACATCACACTAACATTAATTTCTTTCTATAGAGGTATATGTAAATTTATAGAAATAACATGTTGATAGACACATGATATTAATTTGTATAAAAGATTGTGTTATAAGTGGCTCTGGTGTTTGCTCGTAACTCGTTTCATGACTGTCATTTCAATTTCTGAAATTCTAAATAAGGGGTTCTAGATGTTCTTAAATTTTTCTGCAGACACAAAAATGTCATTAAGTTTTACTTAAACAAGTATCCTACTTTTGTTTTCATTGCTTTTGTTTTGTGAATATTGTTACAAGATAATTTAAATGTGTAAGTTTGATTATATAAAAATATATATAATAATGACCAAACCACAAAGCTAAAAGCAAAGTTAAAGAAAGTATATTTTGTCTTATCCATCAATATTATATTTTGTTAAATAAATATTGATTGCTATCTATTTACACACTTCAAAAGTAAAAATTACCACATTACTGGAATATAATTAAGTGGCATATTGAAAGAATAATATATTGCCACCAAATGTAGTTTATGCAAATAATTTGAAGATCAATATAGTCTATTAATATTATTTGCTAGATACATTTATATTACTAGAAAATAGGCAATGAGCTTCATTACTCAACTATTTCTCATCAAACATTCTACACACATGGTTTCTGAAATTCCATTTTCTTTTGGTTTACTTTGCACATTAAGCAATTCTTTATTAGTCTGATTAATCTTCCCCCATTTGGACTTCAAAAGCTAGAATTCCTCAATGTTGCATCCTAGTCTTTATTTTCTATTCATTCTATACTGTATTCTACATTTAGGGTATCATATTTATACCATTTTGTTTCTTATGATAAAATCAAAATTAATCAACTGCTAGCTTTCTCCCTAAAACTCCTGCATGGTTTCCATAATTATTTCACAAATCAATATTGATTTATTAAAAAAATTTCAATCTCACAAAGATTAACATTTAAATCACAATTTTCCCTCCATGTTCTTTGTCAAGTGTTTGTTTACTTAGGGAATGACATCATCAACGTTCTCATTCACCAGTGCTCAAACTTAGAAGTGATCCTTTTCTTTTTCTTCTCCTGTAAGTCCTTCACTGAGTTTAATTTATTTTATTTCTTGAATTCGTTCAAGTTTGTATCTCCACTAGCCTCCATTCAATTCACACAACCTTTATATTTTTACATTCTATGTAACACAAGTTGATCCAGTAGACAACTTCCCCACTTGCCCTCAGTTCCACACAACTCCTCTGACATTTGTCTTTATGATCCTATCCTAATGACCTCTCTCAGCCTCATCTTGCATTTTGCTTCTTGTGGCTTTCAGTCTTCTAGATATACAGGCTTTCTTTTCATTCCACACATGTTTCATGCTTTCTCTGGTCAGGAAACTATGTACCTGTTGGGTTGTCTACCTGAACTGTTGTCATTCATTCTCTATATTAAGTAATAAATTTACAGAAATCCTACAGTCAGAGAACAACGGTCACATTTCTTTTCTTAGGATAACTTTACTGAATAGCCATCTCCATTTCTAACTCCAACCATAATGTCAGGTTCTCCTACATATTCATAAAAATATCTTTATATTCAGGGACACTTATCAAAGTTTTAATTTTATATTTGTTTCTGAGCCTATCTGTTAAATATTTTCTCCAATTCAAATTTAATCTCCATAGGGTTTCCGGAAGCCTCATTTGTTTTAACTCATGGTTGTAGTCTTACTGATAGCACACTGTCTTGCATACACCAAAAATATTTGATGAATACATACATGTTGAAAAAGCATCTCATCTTCAACATATATTACTCATTTAAAAATGTATTAAAATATAGAAATAGAAAAATATTCTTAACATGTTTCATAAATATTGTATCTATAAGTGTTATGTTATTAAAGAGTTGATATTAAGATGATTTACATGAAAGCCAGGAACATAAGAAGGTCCAGATCATCATTATTATTTAGCACTGTTTCACTAGTGCCAGACTATATTTAGAAAAAAAAATTATATTTATAAAAAATAAAAGTAATGAATAAACCATAACCTTAAAAAGTACTATTACACTAATGCCAGACTCTGCATTTCCAAAAGAAAATAAAATGATATATGCAATTATTAAGCGTATGAAAAATATATTAATATTACTTGCAAATCACATGATTTGAGGTCTCAAATATCTAACAGAATAAAGTAAAAATCATTTGACATAAAAATATTCCCTATGTTTTATGAAAAATATTAATTTGTGAAGAAGGATCAATAGTTCTATTCCACAATAGCTGTAAATGCAACTGGAACAATTTATCACATCAGAAATATAAATATATAAAAAGATTAAGAAACAGTTTAAAAAAAGGCAGAAACTGTAAGAGACCTCTAAAAGTCTATTAAATGACAGAATGAAAGTTTTAAATTAATAAAAAATAATTTGTTCTTAGAACATTTTCTTTTGAAACACTATTTTTTGAAAAATAAATGAATTGAAGGTATTTAAATTGAGCAATAGGAAAACAGCTCAGTAAGATCTAAAAATATATTGTAATATTATTAACTAAAAAGTATGATATTGGTTTAGAAATTGACTGATAAAACAATGCATATAATGAAAAGTCCCACAACGACCTGGAATTAGTAAGCACACTATATTTAGAATATTTAATTCTGCATAAAAGAAAAATATCTAATATACAAATAAATTAGATAAAATATAAATAGTTCGCAAGGGAAAAGAAAAATATTAATTAGCACAGATTCAAGAGAAAAATGAAACAATATGAGAAGTGACAAACCTACAAAGGATATTCAGCCTTAATAGGAATTGTGCAAGTGCAAATAAAACTAATTGGATACAGTTTTTATTAACATATCATAGTTGAAAAATTAAAACAAAATTAATAATATTTGTGTGGACTGAAATGTGGGAAAAGAGCAGTCTCCTGGTAGTGTGAATGGAAACTCCCCTTTGGGCATGCAGCTTCAAAAATGTGTATAAAATTTAAAATATGTATATTCCTAAACAGATATTTTATTTCTAGAAATTCATTTGAGAAGATAATTGGACAAGGGCATGAAAATGCATTTGCAAAAACAGATTGTCATAGGATTATTTAAGAGAGTAAAAATAAAATGAAAGAAATAGGGACTAATAAAATATAGTATTAAGCTATATAATAGATTGAATTATATAATGGATTGGCATTAAGGCATACAATGAATTAGATTATATAATGGATTGACAATAGCATATATTACATTGCTATGCGTTTCTTAAAGATGATGAAATCTAGTAGGACATATTAATTAGCACATGGTAATGTGCTTTCTTAAGAAAAAAGGCAGGTTACATATAGATCATTATTAGCATGTGTAATTAATATATGTAATTGATACAAATAAAACACTGTCAAAATTTTATTTGTTTTAGTGAATTATGTGATGTTCTGCTAAATTTAAAATTCGTGAATTCAGTTTTGGTAATTCAACTTTCGTAAGCCATGCTGCCTGTGAATGAAGTTCTCATTCAGGGATCTTGATCTATGTTGGGAGGGTGTCTTGGTGAATTAGGCATTCATTCTCCAAGCAAATTAAAGCAAGCACAAGACTATATGGCTGCTCATTTAGAAAGGAATGTCATATAAATTAAGATCACACTGCACTTCCAAATCTGAGTCCTAGAGCCACTAGGGTAGGTAAACTCAATTTGATGTACGAGGCAGCCACTTTGCACATGGCCACTTGTGGGAAGTGCTCTACCACAAGTAGCAGCAGGTTTACCTATTTAACAATGGTAACTGTGCCTCAAAAGCAAATACTGATAGGCTAGAGAATTTGTTCGTGGTGTTATGTCTGGATGGTATTATTTTGTATATTTTAAATTATTCTTTATATTATAGTTTGCATTTTTGAATTTTGCAAAAAATATTTCTGTGTTAGCACATTAAAAGTATTTTCATGGTAATATATCTTTTAATGAGGTGGAAATTCAACATAACTGCTGAAAATGGAGAAATACAGCCACTTTTAGTGGGGTTCAGAAGCCTGAATATCATTGGGTTTGATACATTTCCGTATATGAAGATGTGCGTAAGATATGACAAAACTTCTTGACTGATAAAAGAAATTATTCACTGTCTTAAAATAACCTGTAAGACAGTCTAAAGAGAAATTTGCAGTAAGGCATATTAACTTTAGAGCATGTTCCACAGGGAGATCAAATAACTGTGAAAGCGTAATGACAGATACAGTCCTTTTATCTCAAAATGTGTGTTTAACTGGGGTGCTAACAAAACCCGTATTCCTGGTATAAGAATTCCTCTTTGGAATTATTCCAGTTTTAAATAAATATTCATTAACAAATTTAGTTAGTATAGATTTGTTTAGTATAGATTTGATGAAATAAGTTAACAACTAATTTGTTTCTGTTAATGTTTATAAACACTTGTGATAGCCAATGTTAATTTAAGATATTGTTGTGTATACTCTTCCCAGGAACTTTATTGCCCTTGTTTATAATCAAAAATAAAAAAAAAATTATGAATATGACCACTGAATATAGGTATTTAGAATAGAACTGTTATCTCCCCAAATTATCATTTCAACATGTGTTCTTTGCAAAATTGCATGTATTTTATCTTTTATCCTGTCTCAAAAAATGATGTTCCCTAGACTTAAATTTCATACTTCTTCGTATGAGAACTTGATATTATATTTATTAATACTTTAATTTCTACTTCTATTAACATATTTTACATTTTAAACAATTATAAATGAAGAAATGAAAAAAAAAACAAAAGCCCTCTATTGTTGACAACCATGATTTCCTAACGAAGACTTCACTGGAAGGTCTTTATTGTGAAGCCGCCTTTCCCCATCATTAGCTGTTACACTTCATCCCAGTAATTAAAATGTTCCTTTGCCTAACAGTCTAAACAAACAACTTCCTCTCATTACTTTTGTCTTGATAATTCTACATTATGTGATATGCTTTGTTTCTTCTCTTAAAATCTCCTGCATTGTTTCTGGTAGTACTATCAAAGCAGTGTCATGGAGTGGGTGAGATTGCAGTTTCTGAAGTCTGCTCCTAGCTAAAACTTGTTCAAATTATATAAGTTTAAATGCATTAATTAAATTTACATATTTTTAAAAATATCTACAAAAATGGAGGTAATATTTCTCATATAGGTTTCTGTTATGATTAAATAATAAAATTGTCATTAAAACGAAGAAAACTGCGACCATGGTAAAATTGTCAGAGTTGGTGGAGAAGATAGTGATACTGAAAATAGCCTGAAACTCTTTGTCAGATGGCTTGCATTTTTGGTCACAGGGGAACATTTTCTATGTGACATGTGTAAGTGACCTACGCGACCTTGTCATCAGTGAGGTCAGAGCGCTCACTGATGCTGAAATTTGGGGGGCTCCCCAGGCTGCCCTCGTCATCCTTGCAACATGGCTGCCAGGGTAGCTGGTGTGAAGTCATGGGAGGCTTACCCTGGGTGTGAAGGCATGGGGTAGGCTCACCCTGGGTGTTTACACCCATGTGCCTGCTGCTTCAGGGTCCCTGAGACACTGCCTGTGGTCTGAACCGCTTGGGTGGTCCATGGAACGTTTTGCTCACAGTGTTTATAAGAAGTAATACAAAATAGGATCCTTCTCTCACAAGGGGAGGGCAGGGAGAACTAGGAGAACAAGAGGCCATTGGCATCTTCCAGGTGGAAAGCAGGTAGTCTACTCCACAGAGGGTCTGTCTGTTGGAACCCAGCGGTGGTGGACTGGTTATGTTAAAGAGAAACAAAAAGGATACTCCATCTCTTGAACGAAACTGGGACAGATCACACGACTGTCTCGTAAGCCCCGCACAGCACACCAGGGCCTCTCTTGACCAGACGCTTCCGTAGAATCCGCCAGAATGGAGGCTCGCACCTGCCAGTTGGCTCTATCGCTAAAGGTCATAATAGTGGAACTTCTCTTATACCTAATCCTTTTTAGGTCTTCTGAATCATATTTTACAAAAACAACATGGCAATTTTGATTCAAAATTCAGATGCTTTATTTTTCCCTGTAATTTTCCTGCACGCGTGCACGCACGCCGACACACCCACCCACCCACACACACACACACACACTGCCATCAAGCTAATACTTCATATCCACTGTAAGCTTATCTTTAATTTTGGGGCTGGAAGTACTAATGAGGAAGCGACTGTTCCCACCCTCTGGCGAGGCCACCATTCTGGAACCTGATGACAAATGCATGACAGATGCTGAATACCCTCCTGTCTTGATTGCTTGAAAAATTGCTTTTCACTATCAGCATGTTTTCATATCTGGTTTTCAGAATATGACTGTATTCACAATTCAACATTTTAGCTTATTCATTTAAAGCATTAAAAATGTTTCTCAGAATATGCACGGTCGAGAAGGGCATATAATTAAAGCAAAAATCATCCACTCCCTTCCCTTGTCCTACCCATAGTCCCAGGGGCTACCACCTTTCAGCATTTCTGCATTTTGTTCTCCTGGTGGCTAGCATCCTCATTCTACATGGCATCCTTACATCTCTATGTTGATATTCAACTCAGGCTCTGTCTATTGACTCCTCGCCATGAAACACCAGGCTTTAGCTGACTGACACTGTACCATCGGCTAAATTTTCATAGTTACATTGTTATTTTTAGTTTTCTGTTGTTTGCCTTTCTAACTTACAATCTCTTATCTATCATTTCTTGGTATATTGTTTTCAGATAATAGATCAGTTTCTCTCAGCCATACCTTAACTTTTATACTGTCAGAGTTGAACATTTTATATACTGTCTTATAAACATAAGGCTTTCATGCTTTGTCCACCGGTTGATTCTAAAACTCTAAAAAGCCAATAAACACTGTGTACATTGAAAAAATTAAGTAAATAAAAAAATAAAATAAAATGTACTAAAATCCTTGGGCAGAGATCAAAACTGAATAAATGTTTTCTATATTTTTATTTATGCTGGTATTTCTCATAGTACTCTATAACCCTTTCTTTGTCTCCCTGGATTACTTGTCTCCTTCCTGCTGTCCCTGCTTTAAATAAATCTTATTAGGTATGTTTCCTTACTTATTTTATTTTTTCAATGTACCTTTTTATTCTACAAGCTTAAACATTAACCAATGTATTATGTCTGTATTTCATCTTTGGTATGCCAGCAACAATCCAGACCTAAACTTTTATTGTCTTCAAAACAATTCCACTTTTGAAGGACTATACTTTTTCAAAGAGATTCTCTGGCGATATGTACATACATGTCCTTTGTCATTTGGAAATGCCGGCACAATGCAATTAAATTTGGCCACCACTTGCCTCAACTTGAAGTCACCTATTCCAATATATAAGAAAGCAGTGCTCAAATTTAATTACATGTACAATTGAAATATAGTTACTTTTAATGTATATTTACATATAATGTATATTATTGCCCATTACATCGGTAGGAGAGTAGAAATAACTGGATAAGTAGAAATAATCTGGTGCTGTGATCATCAGCTAAGGTGTGCAAAGCAGTTTTGGCTAATTTTCATCATCTAATGAGAGCTAATACTTGACTCATAATTATATAATTAAAAGTGGTTTTATATTTTAGATTTAGGTTTGATTAAGCTAAACCTACTTTAAAAGATTAGAGCACATCTAATCTTTGATTATGTTTTATGACCATGTTTCATTGAGTACAAGATCTTTTTTTTTTTTTTTTTTTTTTTTTTTGAGACGGAGTCTCGCTCTGTCGCCCAGGCTGGAGTGCAGTGGCCGGATCTCAGCTCACTGCAAGCTCCACCTCCCGGGTTCACGCCATTCTCCTGCCTCAGCCTCCCGAGTAGCTGGGACTACAGGCGCCCGCCACCTCGCCCGGCTAGTTTTTTGTATTTTTTAGTAGAGACGGGGTTTCACTGTGTTAGCCAGGATGGTCTTGATCTTGTGACCTCGTGATCTGCCCGTCTCGGCCTCCCAAAGTGCTGGGATTACAGGCTTGAGCCACCGCGCCCGGCCAGAGTACAAGATCTTTATACTGTTTAAGTAAAAATAAGTTGTGAAGATTGAAAATGTTGGCTATTAATAAAAGTAATAAATTTATTTAATTAGTTATTATTAATTTTAATGGGCTTGTGACACTGACAAGATACAGCTCAAGGAGTTAACACTATAAATAGTGTGGTTCTCATTCAGTGAAATTTTCTTTAGGCAAACCTGTACTTGAGCTAGCCAATGTAGAAAGGACATGTATCTTGAAAAAATAGGAGAAAAAAAAGTCACATATACTACTTGTATTCCATTTTTAAACTAAGA
The DNA here is from genome assembly GCF_000951045.1 of Mandrillus leucophaeus. Taxonomy (NCBI): domain Eukaryota; kingdom Metazoa; phylum Chordata; class Mammalia; order Primates; family Cercopithecidae; genus Mandrillus; species Mandrillus leucophaeus. The sequence continues at coordinate 6,197,104 of NW_012110030.1, read as the reverse complement.
AAGTAAAATATTTTCGGTAACTATTTTTCTAACTCTTCTCAGTTATAATGTAGAGAACACTGATTCAAATTCATGAATATATCAAACAAAATATTCTTTAAAAATACTTTAAAATTCATAGCACATTTTATAAATGTTTACTAAATTTATGCACATAGCACAGTGTAAACTTTTTTTGACTGCAGTAATGATGCTTTAAGACTACCGATATATGACATACGAAAATTCACTTTATTTCCTACTTCGGCATAATAAACTCTTCATAAATTATATATACAGTATTATTCAACACTTAGGAATATGACAACGTATTTTTCCAGAGAATGGAGCACTCTGAGCTTTAGAAATATCATAAGGAAGATGCAGGAATATATGATCGCATCAAAATGAGTAGAGAGTTATCATAAAGGGTGAGAGAATTGGACATGCTATATAGCCTCTTTCATGTAAGACTGATCAAGATTTGAGATATTAAAACATCTTTCTCTATGTTATACATATTATACACATATACACACATATAACATATATATGCACACAAACAGCATAGAAAAATACATGTGTACGTATATATATGCAGTTGTATATTATGTTGAGAAAGAGAGAGACAGATAAAAAGGAGAATTAGATTTCTTTTTTTTTTTTTTTTCGAGACGGAGTCTCACAGTGTCGCCCAGGCTGGAGTGCAGTGGTTCAGTCTTGACTCACTGCAAGCTCTCCCTCCCAGGTTCACGCCAGAGAAGAATTAGATTTTCTACAGCTACAATGATGAAAGACTGCTGCAAATACAATCCCCCAAGTAGGAATACAGTTTATACAGTTTATTTTTTTTCCCTAGAGTACAGGCTGTGGTGGTGCAATACATGGACATCCATAGCCTGGGAGATTGGTACTATCATGTAATTAATCACAGGGAATTTATAAGAAACAAGGTGCTGGGTAGTCGGAGAATAAGGGTACTCTGTCATTTTGTGAGAAAAGAAAATGTCTCTTTTCTAGCATCAAGCTGGCCCTAATGCTGAAGAAAGTACCACTAAACCTTTATGAACTGCATTCTTTCAACTTAATGTAGTGAGATAAGCAGATTTCGTTCACTTTGTAGTTTATTTTATCCATGTTGCCAAAAATCTACATTGGCAAATACATGAACAGTATGGCCTTATTTGAAAATGTCGGACTTAAACTGATGTTTGTAATAATTTTATTTTCATATTTCAGATGGCAAAGCAAGTGTGGTACGTAGTATTAAGAAATCCAAGCATTTATATATAATTCTGGCCCCTGTGTTGTTGTTGTTGTTGTTGTTTTTATTCTTTTTCTTTTCTTTTCTCTTCTTTTGTTTTGCCCGAATCACTGAGAAGGAATCATGGCCCAGATGTCTGAAATAATATACTGTGTCATTCCTATAGGAAGAGCCTTCAGCATGAAGCAATGAAGTCACAAAAAAATATGAAGCATTAATCCAAACTTAAAACATCTTAAGTACCATCAAAAGAACAACAATCATATAATAAAAAGCTAAATATTATCCCAAATAATTGATTTGACACTTTATGACCACTAAGACTGCTAGACCACTCCTTTAGCCTGAAACAGATGAAATGTTAAGAAATATCAAGGTTAACAAACTTCAGCTATGAAACATACTTCTGACACTTGAAAGTGTCTTGTAACCTATCTGAGCTTTTAATGCCGTGTTCAAAAATTGAATACATTAACATAATCCCTAATTGCACTTATTAAAATATAACATACAGACCAAGTGCGATGGTTCATGCCTATAATCCCAACACTTCGGGAGTCCAAGGCAGGCAGATCACAAGATCAGGAGATCGAGACCATGCTAGCTAACATGGTAAAATCCTGTCTCTAATAAAAAATACAAAAAAAAAAAAAAAATAGCCGGGCATGGTGCTACACACCTGTAGTCCCAGATACTCAGGAGGCTGAGGCAAGAGACTAGCTTGAACCTGGAGGTGAAGGTTGCAGTGAGCCGAGATCAGGCCACTGCACTCCAGCCTGGGCGACAAAATGAGACTCCATCTCAATCTCATATGAAAAAGAATATATAAACTAAATATACAGAATCCAAAATGTATGAATACTCATGTTCCCAACAACCATATTGTGTTAGTCCATTTTGCATTGCTATAAACTAATACCTGAGACTGGGTAATTTATGAAGAAAAGAGATTTATCTGATTCATGGTTCTGCAGGCTGTATAAGCATGGCACCAGCATCTGCTCAGCTTCTGGTGAGACCTCAGAGGCTTTTATTTCTGGCAGAAGGTGACACAAGGGCAGGTGTGCCACATGGAGACAGAAGGAGCAAGAGAGACACCAGACTCTTTTAAACAACCAGTTCTCATGCTAAGGGAAGGAGAATTCACTCATTATATCAAGCCATTCACAAGGGTTCTGTCCCGATTACCGAGCACCTTTCAACAAAGGTGTTTGGGGACTACATTTCAACATGAAATTTGGAGGGGATAAACATTCAAACTATGTGACACATTAACAAAATATTGCTTATACTTTGAAAGCCCCATTTTGCCCTTGTGCGTTGCATTTCTCTTCATTAGGCATGCGATCACTATTATTTCTGTTAATTGTACATCTTTTTTATTTCGTATTGTGTCTTTATAAAAATAGAATTCTACTGTATACAATTTCCAATTTTTAACCAGGTTATAGTTCATTTATTATTACTTTGTATAATTTTTATCATAAAAATCATACTTGATTTAATACTTCTGTTAATGTATATTTAGGTTATTCCTAGTCTCAGACTATTATCAACAATATTGCTTTAAATGTCCAAGTATATGCTCATGTGGAAGAATTTGTTCATTTTCACATTTGCCTCAGAATTTTTAGGTACAATCTTATTATAATTTCCTTTATCAAAACTTCCATTCTTTATTTTTTAATCTATATTTCAATTTTGCTGACTGCAATACTTCCCAAATATATATTGGAAAATGTATTTCTGATGGTGTAATTTATTGCTTATACTCTCATTCATAATTCTTTATATGTTGAGACACTTAGTCTTTACTATTACTTTAAACTGCTTTTCAAGTGTCTCCCAGTAAAAAAGTTGTGTGTGATCTATTTTTACCATGCCTCTGGTATGACACTAGCAGCCAGAACGATTTTATACTAAATATTAAACTTTTCAAGAATGAAGTGATAATTTTACACAAGCTATTTCAGAAAATCCAGAAGATTGAAAAGTTTTTAACCTATATTTTAATATTAGAAAAATCCTAGTATAAAACCAGAAACAATTTTGGTATAGGGACAGCAAACTAAACTCAATTTCCCCCTAAATATAGATTTAACCAACAGTATCAAAATATGAGCAAATCTAATCTGGCATTTATAATAAAGATAATATATTATGAAATAGTATTTATCACAAGAAGGCAAGTTGTGTTTAACATTGGAAAATTAAGGTAACTAATATGGTTTGGCTCTGTGTCCCCACTCAAATCTCACCCTGAACTGTAATCCCCAGGTGTTGCAGGAGGGACCTCGTAGGAGGTGATGGGATTATGGGGGCAGTTTCTCTATGCTGTTTTATGATAGTGAGTTCGTTCTCACGAGGTCTGATGGGTTTATAAGTGATGGGTTTCCCTGCTCTCTCGCTTGCCTGCTGCTATATAAGATTTGTCTGCTTTCCCTTCTTTCATGATTGCAAGTTTCCTGAAGCCTCTCCAGCCATGTGGAACAGTGAGTCAATTAAACCTCTTTATTTTATAAATTATTCCATCTCAGGTATTTCTTTATAGCAGTATAAAAGCAAACTAATGCAGATAATTCATCATATAAATAACATAAAATAGAAAAATATTCAAGATATATGAACAGATTTTTTTAAAAAGCATACCAAAATTAAAACCTCTTAATGATAACATTTAGCCAACATAAATAGAAGGAAGCACTCTTAGCTTGATGAAAATAATCTTAGTAAAACCTATAGTTACATCAAACTTAATGGTAAGACACTGAGTGTTTTACAGCAAGACAGGGAACAAGACAAAAATCATCACTTCTGTTTAACATTATGCTGGGAAGCCTAGGCAGTTCAAAAAGGCAAGTGAAAATAAATAAAAGTAATAAACATGTGAACGGAAGAGGTAAAATCGCCATCATTCATAAATGACATGACTATAGATATAGATAACTCTGTAGAATCAACAACAATCTAAAATAAACAAATTTATCAATATCAAGACATACAAGAAAAACATACAATACACAAAGTCAAGATATGAAAGAACAAGATTTAATATATAAGTTAGTAACAGACAATTGAAATAAGAAAATACTATCATTTATAGTAGCTTCAAAAATTATCAAATGATTAGCAATAAATGTTCCAAATTTTAGTCAAACTCTCTGTCTTAAAATTTACAAAATGTTAATGACAAAATTTTGAAAATCGTAAATGTGTGAGGATATATACCATGTTTATTGATTGAAGGATTCAATATTGTTAAGACATCCACGTGGTGTTTGATAGATCAGTATGGTGACTATAGTTAATGTTAATCAATTTCACATGCAAAAATAGCTAGAAGGAAAAAAATCAAATATTCCTGGCGTTAAAAATGATAAATATTTAATGTGATGGACATCCCAATTACCCTGTTTCATTATATGAATGTATCATATTATCACATGTACCCCCAAAATATTTACATCTGTATATGTCAATAAAAAGAATACAAAATAAAAAAGAGATGAAAATTTAAAAAAGATATTCATCCTTCTAATATTGATTTATAGATTCAACATACTTACTGTAATGGCTAATTTTAGGTATCAACCTGAGTCGATTGAAGGGTGCCTAAATGACTGGTGAAGTATTGTTTCTGGGTGTGTTCATGAGGGTGGTTTTAGAGAAGATTAACGTCAGTCAGTGGACTGACAGAGGAAGACTCACTTTCATTGTGGATGGGAAACATCAATCAGCTGGGGGCCGGGCTGAGAAAAATAGGTAAAAGAAGGGAACAACACTCTCATCTGACCCCATTCCAAAGCAGGACACTTTTTTATCTCCTGTCCTTGGATATCAGACTCTAAGTTTTTTTAGCATTCGGACTTCAGGACACGCACCAGTGGCCTTCTGAGGACTCTCAGTCTTTTGGCTTCATACTGCAGGCTGTACTATTGGCTTCCCTGGTTCTGAGGCTCCAGACAAGCCACCTTACCACCTTCTCTGGTTCTTTGTCTTGCAGACAGCCTATCATGGGACTTCTCCACTTCTGTGATCATGTGAATCAATTCCCATACAAAATTTCCTCTCACATATCCTATGGGTTCTGTTATTCCAAAGAAACCTGGAGATCTCTAATACACTCTAACCAAAATTTTTTGAAGGCATTAACAAGTTCTTTATAAATTTGATAAGAAACACAAGGGACCTAGAATAGGCCGTATAATTACGTGGTCAAAAATGAAATTAGAGGGCTAAAATATTTCATTTCAAGTTTTACTATAAAGGTTTCATTAAGGCCGTGTAGTATCATATAAAAACAGAAAAACAAACTAGTAGAATGGCATAGGTTGGTCAAAAGTAGATCTCTACATAAATACTGAATTGATTTTCAACCAAGTAACTAAGAAAAGAAACCCATAAAGATTAAATGAAAGCTAAAATTTAAAAGCTCATACTCTACTTACATGAAGTCAAAGAACAATGCAAATTAATTTAATGGGAGAATAATTAGAAATTGGTTGTTGGGTAACAACAAAATTGACTGAAAATAGGCATATTTTATGTTGTGGTACACAGGTATAGAAAAATTTCAAAATTCATAAAACTGAACACAGGATCTTAGAATTTTACCCTATATTAAGTACACTTCAACAAAAATTAAATTAGAAAACAGGCTCAAAATGGCAGAAATATAAATAAGTACAGTACAGTAACATTGTTCTTAAACTGTCTTTTAGAAATGGCTAGAGATAAAAGGTGAGAAATAGGAAAAGACTGATGATTTGGCTTGCAAATTCTCCTAATCCTGTAAGTTTGGGAAGTAATTGAAGGTATGTAACGAATTGACCTGGTCAGTTTTGCCTTTTAGAAAGATCACTTGGGCATCTGTCATGGTAGGAACAAAATGCTACTGGACATAAATTAATGCTGTCATTTGGCTACTTTGATAGGAAATAATGAGGATCTTGAGAAGTAGCAGTGGCAATGTAAAATAAAGGGAGATATTTAGAAGTCGAAAATGAAAGTTGCATGTGGTGAGTTAGGGAGCTATCAAAGCTGCCTCTTGGATTTCTGGATATAGAAGCCATTTCTTCAATGGGATATGAAAAATAAGAGCAAGGGTTTTTTTTTTTTTTTTGGAGAAGAAAACCATCTTTGCAATTTAAGTATGTTGAAATTGGTGTGCCTGTGGATCATGTAAGTGAACAAGTTTAGCAAAGAATGATTAAGTGAGTTTTGACCTAGAATAGAAGTCTCTACTTGGACAGAGTTTTAAGTCCATAGGCAAAAGCATGGATTTTTAATGAATATTGTCAATGGATTCCCACCAAGACCACTAGGGACACACCTGTTGTTGAATAGTTGACTGTTTTACTCACTGGGGCAAAGGAGAACATACCCCATGTGGAGCTACCTCGATAGTTGGGTGGTAAAAAAGATTTTAGTCTTGTTAGGTGAATTTGGGGAGAGTTAATAATAGCAGGGATGGGATGCTGTTACAAAGTATAGTTAAAACTATGGTTCAGTATCTTTAAAAATGTTATTTATAAAGAGTGGAAATGAGAGTGAAGCTAAAGCTATAATTAATAAAGGAGCAGGTGGTCACTCATTTTACCATGATAGGGATATCTTTGGTACATTGTGACCTGGAAAGTCTTTTAGTTTTCTCTGTATTCAGACATCATTATGAGTGGTCTTACTTTTGTCTCGATTCATTATGGTCACAGATTGGCCTTGTCTGATGTTGATGTTTTGTTCTGTTACTGAATTGTTTCTGCTCAGCAAGGGAACATCGAGATCTAGCTGTTGTTAGATGGCTGAAGTACAGAAAAAGAACATGTATAAATGTGCTTCATAATATTTAGTGAAGTTTAATCAGCTGCATAGTTAAATACCAAGCTAGCATATAGCAATAGCAGGACCTGAAAGTTAGTAACAAGCCAACTCCAGGAACCAATTTATCTTTCTCAGTATGTATCTTAACTGAGGAGATTGTAGTTGAGGATTGAAGGAGTGCTAAACCAGAATTTTTAGAAATACTAGCAATTAATAAATGTTAAGAGAAGATATAATTTAAAAGACTTGTGGAATATACCATGCAGTTTTAAAGAAGGAGAAATTGAAATCATGGATATGAAATATTTCAGGAAGGAGAATGTGACCAGGAGCATATACAATAGTTAATGACTGAAAAGTCTGTATAATATTTAACTAGTATTAGTTATCTTTTTAACTTTCATTTCAGTTGCATGGAAGGTGTATGTGTTTTTGAGGGAGAGGGTGCTTGAAAACACTGAGGCATGCATAACCACATTTTAATAATTAGTTCACAACAGGCATGATATAGCCATAGAATTATTCATGAAGCTATAATCTTTTTAATGTTGTATTAAACAATAAATATTTATTAAGCATTTTAACATGCCTATGTGAAAATGGTCAAATTAATAACTAAGATTTAACCAGGCACAATCTGTACTTTTCTCAAAGCTAGATTTCTGCCTATATGTGTTAAAAAATAAATGTGGAAGACCAGAGAGATGATCCAAATTATTAAAAAAATAAATCAGTGGTAAATAATTTAGTGAGATCTTATCAAGTGGTAAAGCACCTGAGATAGGTTTGCCATAGCTAGTCTACCTTAATTAGGTGATAAAGTCCAAAGTAGTTAAAAATAATAAATCTTGAAGTGAAAAGATTCAGGTTGTGTAAGGATTCTGGTTTTTAGACATTGCATTTTAATTCTGTATTGGCTCAAAGATTATATCAGGGATCAAATTGTTAATTATAATTATAGGGAAATCCCTGTAGCTCTGGATTCCATTGACTGATCAAAAATCTAATTTCTGGGCAACCCACGCACACTAAGAAACTCACACCAAAACTCTCTGGTCTGTAATTCTAACCCCAAATTAACCTGATGTATAATACATAAGGGAAAGCATACAAGTAAATAAAGAATGGTACCTTTGTTTATTTTTTTGGAGACAGAGTCTCTGTCATTCAGGCTGGAGTGCAGTGGTACGATCTTGGCTCACTGCAACCTCCAACTCCCAGATTTAAGTGATTCTCCTGTCTCAGTCGCCTGACTAGCTGGGACTACAGGAAGGCACCACCACGCCTGGCTAATTTTTAGTATTTTTAGCTGAGACAGTGTTTCACCATGTTGGCCTAGCCAGTCTTGAACTCCTGACCTCAAAGGATCTGCCCGTCTTGGCCTCCCAAGGTGCTGGGATTACAGGCGTGAGCCACCACGCCCAGCCCAGAATAATAGCTTTAATCAAATCTACATCTTTAATATAGTTTTTATAAGTTAAGAGTAATTTTGACTATTTGGCACTTAAAATACACTATTTAAGATACTCTGACAATAAATGGTGACATATATTTTTATTCCAATGTAAAATAGTAATTAAATACTTTATTTTAGGCAAGTGTTTTTAAGACAAAACAAAATTTAGCAAACTTTGCAAATGAATTAGAGTGTTTAGAAAAACTTATAAATAACTACATTTATAAATTTAACTTGTGGAATTTTTAATAAGAATGTATAGCAGTTTGGGAAGGATATGTTTGTTAGAGCGCTAAAAATAAAATACACATATGCATTTTGTAATATTTAGGGAAACAATTATATTCATTTCTAAAATACTTAAGGAACATTTGTTGTCAGACAGCTGAAGTATGGAAAAAGAACATGTATAAATGTACTTTATAATATTTAGTGAAGTTTAACTACATAATAAAGTTCTCTTAAGTATGATTGTTAAACTTTACTAAACTCATAAATAATGAAATATTTAAAGTAAATTTAAAAGCTTAAAGATTGATTTTTTAAATGGTATATTTATTTTGTAAAAACAAAGGAAATAAGTATTTCACACTGATAAGTGTCATTTATATCCCTTAACAAAGAGTAGATATATTTAATTATGTGTTTATCAAATTGAAGGTGCCAATCAATATAAAATTTTAGTAAATAAAATCATTTGAACAGTGAATATTCTTTTGAAACTTGACTGCATATATATGTTTCTACTGGCATATGTTTGCAGATTATGTCCTACTTCTGGAGTTTTCTTTCTTTGAGAAATGGTACACATTACAAATGATCTTCAATCCAAATGAAAATAGAATGCCAATAAGTCTGTAGATAAAAATTAAAATTAACTTATGTATTAACATAAGATGTTCTGAGAGTAAAACGTATATATAGAGTCTGTTTTCCAGGGGAAAAAAACACAAAGAAATGAGTTTGTTACAATAGGTTTGTTATAAGCAGGTTCTCTGACTTAAAATTACTAGCAGTGTGGCAGGGCTGGGATATGGTTTGGAGAGAAGATATGTGAAAAAAGTGAAATGCATAGAGGACTTTTTTTAAGCACAAATATGATTCAAGAGATACAATTTATGCAGCGTAAAGCACAGCATGAGGGAGTTACTAGCATTTAATTAGAATAATTAAATAATCATATTTTGCATATTTAAATCTAATAATTTGTTCATACGACTAGATGCATATTAAAATATATTTAAATAAAATTAAAATAAATTGTCCAGTGATACTGAGTGCTAAACTGAAGTATTTGTTTTTTATTGTCTGTTAACTGAAATAAGTAATTTCAATTGAATTGGGACTCTTGTTGTGTGGCCAATAAGCTCTGCTGAAATGTTTGTTACAGATAAATGGGATACTAGATGGTGAACTGTCTTAATTTGAGCTTCTACTAAGCTTTAGTCCATCTCTGCAGCTTGCTAAAGCTTTGTGAAATTTCTCTGCTAGCTTTCCCTTATTTAGAAATTTTAATGTCAGATCCTTTCTGGAAACTGACACAGGATTGTACCAGAACACACAGACAATCTCTAGTGATGAACAATTCACTTTGATATACATAAAGCATTTTCTCTCAAGAAACAGGGAGTCATTGTTAGCTATATATGCCATTTCTTAGTAAAAGAAGACATCTAGTATTTTGTATGTCAATTTTCGTTTCAAGCAGAAGCATTTTAGTCAATACATCCTCAGTTTGTGACTCACCAAACATTTTGTAATAATGAGAGCTCAGTTTACATTATCATGTTATTCAATATTTTCATTTTTTCTCATGCATTATGAAATAGATACTTGATATGGAAGATGAAGCAACATCAGAGTGGATACTTAAACATGCGAATTGTAAGTATTAGTTTATAATACTTTTTACCGTTGGGAGACATTTTTTACCTAAGGAATCTAACACACATATGCAAGCACATGCATGCACAATCTCATTCTCATTTTATCCTTAAAAGTCTGTATAAACTTTGTAGGGTTTATGTAATCATACAAACAGAGACATAGAAGACCTTTGATTTACCACAGACAAATCTGCAGTTCAATTCAAATGACTAAAGTCTCATGAAAATTGTATGATTTCTTTCTTTATATAATGACAATTAAAACTAAAGGGTTTTTTTTAAAGAAATGTGAGGATAGGGCAGGTGTGGGGCATAAAGAGGCATTGGCTGTAGAAAGAAATGATAGAAGCAGACCCATTGCTATCTTCTCTAAAATAGCCTCACCACACAAGCTTAAACATAATGCATTCTACATCTTATTCTTATAATACTATTTTTTAAAGTCTTTCTTTTGTAATTAAAATTATTTTTGTATGTTCAACATTTGGGCTAACATTTTAAACCTCATTTTTAACTGACTTTCATTATGAACACTTATTGCCAAAATTCATTTTAAGTTGAAGTGCTCAGTTCTAAAACCTTTCTAGGTGATGCTGTCTACTTGCGAGACTTGGATCCTCTCTGATTAGAGTACGCATCAGCTAGATAATTCAGTCTTCAATCTCCTCCTCCTCATCCCTATCTCAGCCTTAGTCAGATTTGGCCATGCATATGCACTGGTAGTGATAAATATTGGTATGATTCAGAATAAGAGTGTTAAATAATCATTAAATTTGCATTCAAAAGTGGCAAATTGCCTTAATAGATAAGTCGCTTGCTTATGTAAATATCACGTGATAAGACACTGTTTAATTCTGTTTTATACCACAGTGTACATATAACGTGTTAACAATGTTAACACTATTAGACCTAAATATGTAGATTTTTAATTTGTATCTGTGGAAATCAGTAATTCAAATAATCAAAGGTCAAAAATACGGATTTATTACTTCTATAAAGACACACCTCAATTGACAGATAATCAAGTTATATTCTAAAAATAGGTAAAAATAAGGAGACTATTCTTCATTTGATATAAAACTTTAATCCAAACTTGGTGGAGAAGGTACTTTAGCTATGAAAGTATTTGATGCATTTATCTTTAACTATATAAGTTTTATTTAATATATAAGATGAATTTAGAAATAGAAAATAATATGTTTAGCATAAACTTTGAATTTTTAAAAATTAAAATAGCTAAGGACTGAATTTTCTATATATTTTAACCCAGTAGACCTTTGCTTACTGTATGTTATATACACATATGTCTCACACACACACACATATATTTGAGTATTTGCATTTCTAAATTTAGAACTGCCAGGGTATTATTCATCCCAACAGAGCAAGGAAATGATGTTAATTTGATGATTTCATGTGGCCTGAGAGTACTCAATGAGACATCATAATCCATTTACTCATGCATTTACTTGATTTACTTGTATTACCAAATATTGTTACACTTTTTTTTTTTTTTTTTTTTTTTGAGATGAAGTCTCACTCCGTCACCAGGCTGGAGGGCAGTGGCGTGATCTCAGTTCACTACAACCTCCGCCTCCTGGGTTCAAGCAATTCTCCTGCCTCAGCCTCCTGAGTATCTGAGACTACAGGTGCATACCACCACGCCCAGCTAAATTTTGTGTTTTTAGTAGAGACAGGGTTTCACCTTGTTGGCACGGATGGTCTCGATCTGTTGACCTCGTGATCCAATCCCCTCGGTCTCCCAAAGTGCTGGGATTACAGGCGTGAGCCACCATGCCTGGCCTATTTTTATACTCTTACATGTAAATACTACAAGGTTTGAGATAGTATATGCTCATAGTTAGGTAGAGAATGAGGCAAAAAAAAATTATATTGTTCATAAATGCTGTAAGTAAGGCTAATATGCAAATGAAAGTGAAGAAGAATGGTCAACTTTAGCTGTGAGGATCAAGTAAAATATAATATGGATTATATTCTCAGTGAATTGTGATATGAGTGGGAACAAGCCAGATGAAAAGGGGAAAGTGTATTCTGCATCAAGACGAATCCATGAAGCAGCAAGATGTCTTCAAGAAATAACAAGTAATCTAATACACTAAAAGTAAATTGTGAAAAGAAGGAAGTTGGTAGGTGAAACAGCTTGGCAGAAACAAGTGTCAGATCAAGTATAGCCTCATAACATGTACACAGAAGAATGGCATTTATTGTAAATGCAATTAGAACTTATTATTGCAATTGAATTTTATTGCTATCATAATGGCAGCACCATAGAATGTAGAAGTAAACAATGTGTGGAAATGTAGCCATGTGATTAGTCAGAAAATAGGAAAAATGAACACAAGAAATGTCGGAAGAAATAGGATAAACATGGAATTGCTATGTTTCTTGCATGTTGTTGCAATATTAATGTGCATATTGATGTGGTGGATCCATAAATAAATATAAAGACAAAAGAAAAAGAAAGCACCTTTTATACCCGTGTTGAAAATCAGTTGACTGTATATGTGTGGATTTATTTCTGGGCTCTCTATTCTCTTGTGTACTTCCACATGTGTGTGTTTATGCCAGTATCAGACTCTTTTTATTACCATAGTTTTGTAATGTATTTTGAAATCTGAAAGTTTGACTCCTTTAGCTTCATTCTTCTTTCTCAAAATCGTTTTGGCTATTCAGAGTCTTTTGTAGTTCAACACAAATTTTAGGATTTTTTTCCTCCTTTTGTGTAGAACGTTATTAATATTTTGATAGATATATTGAATCTGTGTACTGTGTACTGAATCTGTGGAACCCTTTGAGTAGTACAGAGATTTTATCAATAGCAAGTCTTTCAGTCTATGAACACAGGATGTCTTCTCACTTACTTGTGTCTTCTTTAATTTATTTCATCAATGTTACCTAGTTCTTAGCATAGAAGTCTTCCCTTGGTTAAGTATTTTACTCTTTTGATGCTGTTCTAAATGGAAGAAGGATAGTATTTTCAACAAATAGTCTTGGAAAAATGGAATATCCACATGCATATTAACAATTTTAGGATCTTATCTTATGCCATATACAAAAATAAACTCAAATAGATTAAAGATTTAAGTGTAATATCTGAAACTGAAACTATGAGAAGAAAACATAGAAGGGAAGCTTCATGACACTGGTCTAGGCAATGATTTCTTGCATATGACACCAAAAGTACAAGTAATAGGGGATTAATTTATGTTTGACATATCATAGACACGTAGACACGTAAGACTACATCACACTGAAAAGGTGCAAAGCAAAAGAAACAATCAACAAAATGGCAAAGCAACCTACCAATTGTATGTTACAAACCATACATCTGACAAGGGGTTCATCAGTATCTAAAACATATAAGTAACTACAACTGAATAACAACAATAAAATCACATAGCCTGATTTTAAAATGAGCAAAGGATCTGTATAGACATTTCTCCAAAGAAGATATATAAATGGCCAATAAGTATATGAAATATACTCAACATAACTAATCATTAGAAACCTAATCATTCGTTCAAAAAATTAAAAATTGAACTATCAGTTGTCCCAGCAGTTCCAATGGTGAGTATACATCCATAATAATTAAAATCAGGATATTGGAGTGATATTGGCACTCACGTGTTCACTGAAGCATTATTCACCATTGCTGATATGTAGAAACAATCCAAATGTCCAATGACAGTTGAATGGATAAATAAAATGCAGTGTATGCTACAAGAAAATGATATCCCAGCATTTAAAAAGATGAGAATCATGCTATATAAGACAATATGAATGAACCTGGAAGACATTAAGCTAAGCGAACTAAGCCAGTAACAGAAGGACAAATACTGCATGATTTCTTTTTTATAAGGCATTTGAAGTAGTCAAACTGATAAAGAGTAGAATTCTGGTTGCCAGGAGCTAGAAAGCAGAAGAAATGGGGAGTTGCTCCTCAACTGGTATGTTTCACTTAACAAGTGCTAGAGATCTTCAGTACAGCATTGTGTCTATATTTAACAATACTGTATGGTGCACTAAAAGTTCACTGAGGATAGCTCCCACTTAACTGTTTTTACCAGACACACACACACACACATGCACACACATACATGAAAACACTCGTTTTAGACACACATGTATACTTCTGCTTCCCAGTAAAAGGAAGTAAAAGAAAAAGGAATGGGTGCATCTGCAATGCAAAGAGAACAGAGAAAGTGTCAACAAACTTTGGAAGATGGTAAAGTGATGGGCAAATGGTAACCAAGTTATCAAAGCAGAGGAAGCTGGATTATATTTAATGAAAGGAGGGAAATCATAATTTTGTTTGAGGAACTCCAGAGCCTCAGGAACTATAGGTCTTGGTTGTTTCTGAAAGAAACAGTATAATGTGAGCCTGTAAACAGAAGGACTGTTAAAACACATATAGTTTACACTTGGAAACCGCTCTGCAGTCGGTGCTATCAGGGTTATTGCCCCAGCAGAAGACTGGAGAATTGTGTCTGCAAGTATGGAAGGTGAAAATATCTGAACTAAGAGAAACAAGATTGAGCTTAGAGCAGACCTGAGGATCTGAAGACAAACCAATTGAGGTAAGTGAAACCTATGCATATTGACTGATAATATATCCATCTGTCTTTCCAAATCATATCCCACCATTCTGATGAATATGCTTACAATTGCTAAGCAGGGTATTGGACTAAAATATAATGCAATAATTAATCACTCAGACACAATTTCAGAAAAAAAACATATACACTATCAAAATTCCTGTGTTCAAATAGTAATGTTCATAATAGTGTATGCCCATTACACACACACACACACACACACACACACACACACACACACACACACGTACACCCTAACTTGGGTGAAATGCTCAAAATACAAAAGTAGATGAACCTAAATAAAGCTGACATAATCATATTAAAATGGGTTTCATGGCTTTCAAATATGCATGATCTGGAAATCATAGTTTATTTCAGCTTAAACCTCAAAAGTCGTTAAATGAAGAAATAAAAGAAATGCTCTGAGTGTTTAAAAATGCCAAGACTACTTAAGAGTTGAAAGGAAGCAATACTGCTGAAATCGTAATGAAAAGTAGGTTAAACGCAGGAAACCAAAAAGGAAAACATGCTATGTAATAGGAATCCCTATAATTCATTTAATTTATAATTTATGCAGAGGCTCATGATGCGTGAAAGACTGTACTATTCAGTTCAGAAATGACTGTAAGATGATCTTGCTTGAGGTTGACATACAGACCTCTCAGAATTATTAATCATACTATTGGCAACTCAATTTTAAACTAGGATTTAAAGTGAAGCTCCTTGGAAGAAGTAATAGTGATGCAGACTTCATTTTTAATGCTAAG
Source organism: Mandrillus leucophaeus (assembly GCF_000951045.1). Taxonomy (NCBI): domain Eukaryota; kingdom Metazoa; phylum Chordata; class Mammalia; order Primates; family Cercopithecidae; genus Mandrillus; species Mandrillus leucophaeus. Next base: position 6,181,316 of record NW_012110030.1, on the reverse strand, counting down.
GTTATTTGTTTTGCTGTCTCTTATGACTTCTGATAGTCATAGGTTATGCATAAATGAAATAACATTATTAAGCCAAAAGAATTTCCAAACTGAATGCATACAAGTGACACTGTATAAACACAGTATTAATAGTTTTCAGAAATATCTTATTTTGCTGGGCTTAACAGTTCAAGTGCAATTTAAGTGTTATCCACTTTAGTTCTCATTCCTGGAACAAAATAATTTTTCATTTGATGAAAGGCACTCACAAACAATCACAGGGTAAATGTATCCCATCATTAGAATTTCCTTTATTATTTTCTTCAAATTATACTAAAGGCATTTACATGATTTTCATTCTGGAATTTTGAAGACACCTTCACGATTTGCCATTAAAATGGAGAAATACCTGAGTGCAAGTGAACTCGTGTGTGTATAACACACACACACACACACACATTGTATTTTATTCATTTGTAAAATTGAAGGCTAAAAGTATGTCTAAAATATTATCTCACAAAACATAATATGAAATCAACCTAAATATTATGTATAAATATCAAAAAAAATTCTATAAAATGCAATTTAGTAGACTTTAGGTTATTTCTGACTCTTTTTGGCTCAGAAAAACTCTTTATTAGATATGGTGCCTTCCTTTAAATGTCTCCTTTTCTGCACACCTTCATGAATCATATTCTATTCACCTGGTGATTATAAATTGCTGCTATCAAGTGATGCTCTTTTCAGTTATTACTGCATATAGATATATAAAATAATTTGACCCTCCAAATGAAATACTGTCTATCAACTCTGAGCCAGATGTTAATTTTATTTCTAAAACACCAACATGCTAAATAAATTTGTTCAATAATATGGTACAATCCTTTGGAAAACAGCTACTAGTTTCTTATAAAGTTAAATATATAATTCCTTGTGACAATAAAAGAAGTTACATTAAAACTTTTAAACCAGTCGTTTTAATATAAATGAAAAAGCTCATTCTAAAATATAATGTAAATGCCAATTAGGAAATATAAAGCAATTTTTAAATAAAAAATGAATTGGACTATATAAATAATGCAAGATCATTATTATTATTTGTAAAAGGAGAGAAATATAAAATCAATAGATACACCTATAGACCTTCAATTTTATTGAAGACCAGTAAGTGACACAATGACTTCAATAAAAATGCCAGATTAATGCAATGAGGGACACATGTCTCACAGCATACATAAACATTGATCTGACATGAATCTTAAGAGTTGATACAAATTTATAACTGTAACACTTGTGGAAGAAAACATAGTGAAAATTCTGTATCTTACATGTAGACAAAATATTTCTCAAATAGTACACAGTCACACAAAAAATTTTAAGTAAATATTGATAATTAGTTTTTTGAAGCACAGGTATAAAAATTTTAACAAAAGCCAGAAAATCAGAGAAATGGTTTTAATCTATGTATATGTTGACAACTATTATTACATATAATACATAACAAACTCTTAAACTTAATTAAAAAAAAGACCAAAAGCAGTAAAAATAGACAAATTGTTAAACACTTTACATAAATACATAAAAAGATGTTAAATAGCCAGTGGGGCAATTTAACTTCTAGAAGAGATATAAAATGGGACAAGCACTTTAGATAACACTGGTATTTTCTTATCAATTTCAGTATGCTCCATTCATAGGAGGTTGGTCTTTACCAAGAGATGTAAAAGCATAAGGCCACAGAAAGAATTAGTAAGAACGTCCATAGAAGCTTTACATCCAATAGCCAAAAAGTATAAATAACTCAAATGCCCTTCAAAAAGGGAATAAACAAATGTGTTATACCCATGCAATAGAGTGTTAATCAGCATTAAAGTTCTACAAAATGAAATTGAATTATTGAAACAGAAAGCACATTGCTGATTATTTGAAGCTAAAAGATGTAGGAAGTGATTGAGTACAATAGTGCAAAAGGAGTATTTATGTTATTATGGAAATGTTCTTTATGTTGATTTTGCTGTGGTTTCTTTGGTGTATATATTTGTTAATACTCACAGAAACGGTGCACAATGATGTTAAAACAGATTATAGGAGGTATGTAGTACAGCTTTGTATTTTTTTTTCTATGTAAACAAGACTTTTAAAAAATTATACTCTAAGTTCTGAGATACATGTGCAGAATGTGCAGGTTTGTTACACAGGCATACATATGCGATGGTGGTTTGCTGCACCCATCAATGGGTCATTTAGGTTTTAAGCTCCACATGCATTAGGTATTTATCCTAATGCTATCCCTCCTCTTTTCCCCCACCCCTCTACAGATCCCAGTGTGTGATGTTCCCCCGTGTCCATGTATTCTCATTTTTCAAATCCCATTTCTAAGTGAGAACATGCAGTTTGGTTTTCTGTCCCTGTGATAGTTTGATGAGAATGATGGTTTCCAGCTTCATCCACGTCCCCACCAAAGACATGAACTCATTCTTTTTATGGATGCATAGTATTCCATGGTGTATATGTGCCACATTTTCTTTAACCAGTCCATCATTGATGGGCAACTGGGTTGGCTCCAAGGCTTTGCTATTGAAAATAGTGCTGCAATAAACATACGTGTGCATGTGCTTTTATAGCAAAATGATTTATAATGATTCATATATACCTTTGGGTATATACCCAGTAATGGGATTGCTGGGTCAAATGGTATTTCTGGTTCTAGATCCTTGAGGAATCGCCACACTATCTTCCACAAGGTTTGAACTAGTTTACAGTCCCACAAGCAATGTAAAAGCATTTCTATTTCTCCACATCCTCTCCAGCATCTATTGTTTCCTGACCTTTTAATGATCACCATTCTAATAGGCACAATATGCTATCTCATTGTGGTTCTGATTTGCATTTCTCTAATGACCAGTGATAATTATATTTTTTTTCATGTTTGTTGGATGTGTAAATGTCT
>NW_012110030.1:6176748-6177675 GCF_000951045.1 Mandrillus leucophaeus | reverse complement strand
TTTTTTTTTTTTTTTTTTGCTTAGGATTGTCTTGGCTCTATGGGCTCTTTTTTGGTTTCATATGACATTTAAAGTAGTTTTGTCTAATTCTGTGAAGAAAGTCAACGATAGTTTGATGGGAATAGCATTGAATCCATAAATTGCTTTGGACAGTATGGCCATTTTCACAATATTGATTCTTCCTATCCATGAACATGGAATGTTTTTCCATTTGTTTGTGTCCACTCCTATTTCCTTGAGCAGTGGTTTGTAGTTTTGCTTGAAGAGGTTCTTCACGTCCCTTGTAAGTTGTATTCCTAGGTATTTTATTCTCTTGTATATTGTGAATGGGAATTCACTCATTATTTAGCTCTCTGTTTGTCTGTTTTTAGTGTATAAGAATGCTTGTGATGTTTGCACATCGATTTTGTATCTTGAGACTTTCCTGAAGTTACTTATCAGTTTAAGGAGTTTTTGGGCTGAGACAGTGGGGTTTTGTAAATATGCAATGGTGTCATCTGCAAAAAAAAAAAAAAAAAGACAATTTGACTTCCTCACTTCCTATTTGAATACACTTTATTTCTTTCACTTGCCTGATTGTGCTGGGCAGAACTTCTGATATTATGTTAAAAAGGAGTAGTGAGAGAGAACATCCTTGTCTTGTCATTTTCGAGAGAATGCTTCCAGCTTTTGTGCATTCAGTATGATATTTGCTATGGATTTGTCACAAATATATCTTATTGAGATAGGTTCCATCAGTATCTAGTTTACTGAGTGTTTTACCAAGAAGAGGTGTTGAATTTTGTTGTATCTATTGAAATAATCATGTGGTTTTAGTCATTGGTTCTGTTTACGTGATGGATTATATTTACTGATTTGTGTATGTTGAACTAGTCTTGCATCGTGGTGTATGAGCTTTTTATGTGCTGCTGGATTTGGTTTGCCTGT
>NW_012110030.1:6176115-6176698 GCF_000951045.1 Mandrillus leucophaeus | reverse complement strand
TCCGCCCTTTGCTCACTTTTTGATGGGGTTTATTTCTTCTGAATTTGTTTATGTTCCTTGTAGATTCTGGTTATTAAACCTTTGTAAGACAGATAGACTGCAAAAACTTTTCTCATTCTGCTGGTTGCCTGTTCACTCTAATTTTTTTTTTTTGTTTTTTTTTCTGTGCAGAAGCTCTTTAGTTTAATTAGATCTCATATGTCAATTTTGGCTTTTGTTTCCATTGTTTTTGGCATTTCAGTCATGAAGTCTTTGCCCATGCTTATGTCCTGAATGGTATAGGCTAGGTTTTCTTCCAGGGTTTTTATGATCTTATGTTTAAGTCTTTAATCCACCTTGAGTTAATTTTTGTATAAGGTGTAAGGAAGAGGTCCAGTCTCAGTTTTCTGCATATGGCTAGTCACTTTTCTCAGCACCATTTATTAAATAGGGAATCCTTTCCCCATTGCTTTAGTCAGGTTTGTCAAAGATCGGATGGTTGTAGATGTGTGGTGGTATTTCTGAGGCCTCTGTTCTGTTCTATTGGTCTATATATTGGTTTTGGTACCAGTACCATACTGTTTTGGTTACTGTAGCCTTGTAG
>NW_012110030.1:6171084-6172115 GCF_000951045.1 Mandrillus leucophaeus | reverse complement strand
GTTTCACCATGCTGGCCAAGATGCTCTCCACCTCTTGACCTCATGATCTGTCCACCTCGACCTCCCAAAGTGCTGGGATTACAGGCATGAGCCACAGCGCCTGACCAATTTCTTCTAGATTTTCTAGTTTATTTGCATAGAGGTATTGATAGTATTCTCTGATGGTAGTTTGTATTTCTGTGGGATCAGTGGTGATATCCCCTTTATCATTTTTTATTGTATCTATTTGATTCTTCTCTATTTTCTTCTTTATTATTCTCGCTAGCAGTATATCTGTTTTGTTAATCTTTTCAAAAAAACAGCTCCTGGAATCACTGATTTTTTGAAGAGTATTTTATGTCTCTATCTCCTTCAGTTCTCCTCTAATCTTCGTTATTTCTTGTCTTCTGCTAGCTTTTGACTTTGTTTGCTTTTGTTTCTCTAGCTCTTTACATTGTGATGTTAGCGTGTTAATTTTAGGTCTTTCCCAATTTCTGATGTGGGCATTTTGTGCTATAAATTTCCCTCTGAACACTGCTTTAGCTGTGTTCCAGAGATTCTGGTACATTCTGTCTTTGTCCTCACTGGTTTCAAAGAACTTATTTATTTCTGCCTTAATTTTGTTTTGTTATTTACCCAGCAGTCATTCAGGAGCAGGTAGTTCAGTTTCCGTATAGTTGTGTGGTTTTGAGTAAGATTCTTAATCCTGAGTTTTAATTTCATTGCTCTGTGGTCTGAGAGACTGTTATGATTTCTGTCCTTTTGCATTTGCTGAGGAGTATTTTACTACCAATTATGTCGTCGATTTTAGAATAAGTGCTATGTGGTGGTGAGAAGAATGTATATTCTGTTGAATTGGGGTGAAGAGTTCTGTAGATATCTATTTATTAGTTCTGCTTGATACAGAGCTGATTTCTTTTTTTTTAAATTTATTTATTATTATTATTATTATACTTTAAGTTCTAGGGTACATGTGTATAACGTGCAGGTTTGTTACATATGTATACTTGTGCCATGTTGCTGTGCTGCACCCATCAACTCATCAGCACCCG
>NW_012110030.1:6125489-6166204 GCF_000951045.1 Mandrillus leucophaeus | reverse complement strand
TCAATAGATGCAGAAAAGGCTTTTGACAAAATTCAACAGCCCTTCATGCTAAAAACGCTCAATAAATTTGGTATTGATGGAACATACCTCAAAATAATAAGAGCTATTTATGACAAACCCAGAGCTGATTTCAAGTCCTGAATATCCTTGTTAACTTCTGTCTCGTTGATCTGTCTAATACTGATAGTGGAGTGTTAAAGTCTCCCATTATTATTGTGTGGGAGTCTAAATCTCTTTGTAGGTGTCTAATAACTTGCTTTATGAATCTGGGTGCTCCTGTATGGGGTGCATTTATATTTAGGATAGTTAGCTTTTCTTGTTGCAGTTTTCCCTTTACCATTATGTAATGGCCTTGTTTGTCTTTTTTTAATTTTTGTTGGTTTAAATTCTGTTTTATCAGAGACTAGGATAATAACCCCTGCTTTTGTTTTTGCTTTCAGTTTGCTTGAGTCTTTGCACATGAGATGGCTCTCCTGAATGCAGCACACTGATGGGTCTTGACTCTATCAAATTTGCCGCTCTGTGTCTTTTAGTTGGGGCATTTAGCCCATTTACATTTAAGGTTAACATTGTTATGTGTGAATTTGATCCTGTCATCATGATGCTAGCTGGTTATTTGGCACATTAGTTGATGCAGTTTCTTCAAAGTGTCATTAGTCTTTATGTTTTCGCATGTTTTTGCAGTGGCTGGTACCAGTTTTTCCTTTCCATAATTACTGCTTCTTTTAGGAGCTCTTGTAAGGCAGGCCTGGGTGTGACAAAATCTCTCAGCATTTGCTTGTCTGTAAAGAATTTTACTTCTCCTTTGCTTATGAAGCCTAGTTTGGCTGGATATCAAATTTGAGTTGAAAATTCTTTTCTTTCAGAACGTTGAATATTGGCCCCCACTCTTCTGGCTTCTAGGGTTTCTTCCGAGAGATCCACTGTTATTCTGATGGGCTTTCCTTTGTAGGTAACCTGACCTTTCTCTCTGGCTGCCTTCATCTCAACCTTGGTAAATCTGATGATTAGGTGTATTTGGGTTGCTGTTCTCGAGGAGTATTTTAGTGGTGTTCTCTGTATTTCCTGAATTTGAATTTTGCCCTCTCTTGCTAGGTTGGGGAAGTTCTCCTGGATAATATCCTGAAGTGTGTTTTCCAACTTGGTTCCATTCTCCCCATCACTTTCAAGTACACCAATCAATCGTAGGTATGGTTTTTACACATAGTACTATATTTCTTGAAGGCTTTGTTTATTCCATTTCATTCTTTTTCCTCTTATGTTGTCTTTACACTTTGTTTCATTAAGTTGATCTTCAATGTCTGATATCCTTTCTCCATTTGATCAGTTCAGCTACTGATACTTGTGTGTGTGTCACAAAGTTCTTGTGCTGTGTTTTTCAGCTCCATCAGATCATTTACGTTCTTCTCTAAACTGATTATTCTAGTTAGCAGTTCCTGTAATCTTTTATCAAGCCTCTTAGTTACCTTGCATTGGGTTTGAACATGCTCTTTTAGCTCAGAGGAGTTTGTTATTACCCACCTTCTGAAGCCTACTTCTGTCAATTTGTCAAACTCGTTCTCCATCCAGTTTTGTGCCCCGCTGGAGAGGAGTTGCAATCATTTGGAGGAGAAGAGGCCTTCTCATTTTGGGAACTTTCAGCATTTTTGTGCTTGTTTTTCCTCATCTTTGTGGATTTCTCTACCTTTGATCTTTGACACTGATGACCTTTGGATGGGGTTTTTGCATGGGCATCCTTTTTATTGATGTTGATGTTACTGCTTTCTGTTTGTTAGTTTTCCTTCTCACAGTCAGGCCTCTCTTCTGCGGGTCTGCTGGAGTTTGCTGGACATCCACTCCAGACCCTGTTTGCCTGGCTATCACCAGTGGAGGCTGCAGAACAGCAAAGATTGGGGCCGGCTCCTTCCTTGGGAAGTGTTGTTGCAGAGGGACATCTGCCAGAGGCCAGCTGGAGCTCTCCTGTATGAGGTGTCTGTCGACCCCTGCTGGGAGGTGTCTCCCTGTCAGGAGGTAGAGGGATCAGGGACCCACTTGAGTAGGCAGTCTGTCCCTTAGCAGAGCTGGGGCGTTGTGTTGGGACATCCACTGCTCTCTTCAGAGCCAATAGGCAGGATTGCTTAAGTCTGCAGAAGCTGCTCCCACAGCTGCCCCTTCACCCAGGTGCTCTGTCCATGGAGATGGGAGTTTTATGCTGCTGCCTCTTTTTCAGAGATGCCCTACTTAGTGAGAGGGACTCTAGAGAGGCAGTCTGGCCACAGTTATTGCAGTGCTTTGTTGAGTTCCGCCCTGTCCGAATTTCCCAGCAGCTTCTTTAATACTATGAGAGGAAAATCACCTACTCAAGTCTCAGTAATGGTGGATGTCCCTCCCCACACCAAGCTTGAGCATTCCAGGTCAACTTCAGAATGCTGTGCTGGCAGTGAGAATTTCAAGTCAGTGGTTGTTAACTTGCTCAGCTCCATGGAGGTTGTATCCACTGAACTAGAACACTTGCCTCCCTGGCTTCAGCCCCTTTTCCAGGGTAGTGAATGGTTCTGTCTCACTGGGGTTCCAGGTGATACTGGGGTATGAAAAACAACAACAACAACAACAAAAACAAACTCCTGCAGCTAGCTCTGTGTCTACCCAACAGCCACCCAGTTTTGTGCTTGAAAACCAGGGTCTTGGTGGTGTAAGCACACGAAGGAACTTCCTGGTCTTCAGGTTGCAAAAACTGTGGGAAATGTGTAGTACCTGGGCTGGATAACACAGTCCCTCACAGTTTCGGTTGGGTTGGGGAGAGAGGTCCCTGGCTGCTTGTACTCCCCGGCTGAGGTGACGCCCCACTTTCTGCTCACCCTCTGTGGGCTGCACCTACTATCTAACTACTCCCAGTGAGATAAACCAAGTACCTCGGTTAGAAATGTAGAAAATACCCGCCTTCTGTGTTGATTTCACTGGGAGTCGCAGACCAGAGCTGATCCTATTTGGCCATCTTGTCTCAGTATCCTTAAGTAAGACTTTTAATAGTGCCATTGTATTTAAATTGAACCACTGTATGAGATTTTATGTTTTTTGTTAGTTCTTAATTTTGGGGGCACATAGTAAGTTTATATATTTATGGGGTACATGAAATGTTTTGAAATAGGCATGTGATGCATAATAATCACATCACAAAAAAATGGGTTGTCCATTCCTTCAAGTATTTACCCTTTGTGTCACAAACAACCTAATTATACTCTTTTAATTATTTTAAAATGTACAATTAAATTATTGACTATAAGCACCCTGTTGTGCTAGTAAATACTAGGTCTTATTTATTTTTTCTAATTTTTTTTTTTTTGTAGCCATTAACTCTCTCCATCTCCATCCTTCTGCTCTCAATTTTCATGAGTTTGATTGCTTTTATTTTTATATTTCTCAAATAGGTGAGAACATGTGATGTTTGTCTCTCTGTGCCTGGTTTATTTCACATTTCACTTAGCGTAATGACCTCCAGTTCCATTCATGTTGTTGCAAATGACAGGATCACATTATTATTATTATGATTATTTTGGCTGAATATAGTATTTCATTGTATATAAGTACCACATTTTCTTTGTCCATTCATCTGTTGATGGACACTTAGGTTGCTTCCAAATCTTGGCTATTGTGAACAGTGCTGCAAAAACATGAGAGTGCAGATCTCTCTTTGATATACTGATTTTCCTTTGGGGGGTTACATACCTAGCAGTGGTATTGCTGGAGCATATGGTAGCTATAATTTTAGTGTTTTAAGGAACCTCCAAACTCTTCTTCATAGTGATTGTACTATTTTACACTCCCATCAACAGTGTACAAGGGTTCCCTTTTCTCTACATACTTGCCAGCATTTATCAACTATCTTTTGGAGATAAGACATTTTAACTGGGGTGAAATGATACATTATTGTAGTTTTGATTTGCATTTCTAAGATGACCAATGATATTGAGCACTTTTTCATATGCCTGTGTGACATTTACATGTCTCTCTTTGAGAAATATCTATTCAAATATTTTGCCTGTTTTCTAATCAGATTATTGATGCTTTTCTCCTATACAGTTGTTTGAGCTGCTTATATATCCTGGTTACTAATTCTTTGTTAGATGGGTAGTTTGCAATATTTTCTCCATTCTGTGGGTTGTCTATTCACTTGGTTGGTTTTGTACATTCTTAACCTTTTAACACTTATATATATTCCTATTTTTAGGTGTAAATATTACAGTATTTTATTTGCATAATTATTCAATGCCAGCTAAGAAATGTAAGTGTACATGGATATAGTCATTGTTTATAGCATATATCACAATTGTAATTGTCTTATTTAAAAAATATTGATTTATAACATGTATCAATAAGTAATTAAAATTGGAAAATTTTTTATCATCAGTCTCTCATTTCAGTGCTTGCTAACATAAAATTTATAAGCTGAAGAGTTACTATGAACATTTTATACAGTGGTTTTGAAGACCTTGTTCAGGATCAGAGTCAAGGCTATGAAAATTATGCATATGTGTGAAGATACAGAGATAAAGTTTGAACTCTTACAAAATTCATTATATTTTGGCCTTTAGTATTAGTGGCCTGTCTCAGGAGGCAGATTCCTCAAAATAACACTGGGACACAATTACCTGCATGATCCCGTTTTACCTTTTTCTCTTGGTTCAAATATCTATTTAGTGTGAGAATGAAATGTGTTCAAGAAATCAATGAATGGTTTTTCTTGGTGCCCATAAAGCATATTGCCCTCACACATGTGACTTATTACATGCATTTAAAAAACAAAATCCATTCTTCTCAAAAGTTGGCATTTGATAGCTTAAAGTAAACTGAGAGACTTTTGAGGGTAAAAAATGTGCTTTCATTTCTATATATTTATTTCCCAGCACAGTGCCCATATAGAGTAGGTATTTGATACATTTACTGAATGTATGTTTGGATACATGAGACTTCTTAATTTTGGTTAAACAGAACCTTCTAACAAATATGCTCTGGCTTTGGAGACATAAAGTAATTTGGATAATGAAGAAAGTATAAACTTTAGATAATTTTACTAAATTAAACACAACAAAGTGGTGAATACTTTTCCTAATACACATTGTTATGTAGCCTGAGATAACTATTATGATTAGCCTGCTAATCATAAGGCTATCCTTTCTCTCTCCCAAGGTTACAACGACATATTCTAGTTTACCTCAGTTGTCATTCTCTAACCTTTATTGTTTGTTCATTTTTTAGGTATTAAATATAATCTGGATAATTGGGGAACAGTATATTTTGTTGTTTTTTTTATATCCTTTTTGTTGTGAGAAGGCAAGGGAAAAGAAATAAGATAATTTAGTTTATTGAATCTTTACTGAATGTTTCACTGTTTCACACAATGTGTTGAGACAGGATAAATAGTAAGACATTGTGCTTTTTTTCTTTATAGTCTGAAGCAAGTGTTACCAGACTAGCAAGAAATGACAATATAATAGATTCTGAGTGATAACTTTGCTGGAAGTTGGATATTGTGTCTAATGAGTTATCTTTTTGTAATTGTTTTAAGTTAGCTATTCTATACACGAAAGTTAGAATTTTACTATGTGGCTTGTTTAGATCATTTGCTACAGTTATGTATAAGAGCTAATAACAGCTGGCCAGGCGAAGTGGCTCACGCCTATAATCCCAGCACTTTGGGAAGCGGAGGTAGGCAGATCATGAGGTCAGGAGTTCGAGATCAGCCTGACCAACATGGTGAAGCCCCGTCTCTACTAAAAATACAAAAACTGGCTGGGCATGGTGGCACATGCCTGTAATCCTAGCTACTCAGGAGGCCGAGGCAGGATAATTACTTGAACCCAGGAGGCAGAGGTTGCAGAGTGAGCCAAGATCGTGCCACTGCACTCCAGCCTCACGACAGCAGAGCGAGACTCCGTCAACAACAACAACAAAAACAACAATAACAAAAGTAATAAAAGCTAAAAAGGACAAAATTTCAACAAGTTTTATTTAAGAGCAACTAGTCTGTTAATAACATTGTTTTTCCACATCCTTTGCTATTCTGTTTTGTTTTTGTCAAGGAAATTTTGCTGGAAGAAGTATGAGGAATATAAGAATGCATTCTTAGTATGTTGTTTTATTTCAATATTAAAAATATCAAATATATATAACCTTCATTACCAGATATCATAATTATACTAGCCAGGATGGAATTATACTTGCATATTTAAACAATGTTGCCTTGAACTACAGGTTTTTAAAGTGAGCATCAGCAATTACCTCTTACGATTTTCTTTTAACATTATGTCAAACAGCATGGCCTAACTTGGAAATGCATCTTTCAAAATACTAGAGAAATTAGAATTTTAAAAAATAAATAACAATCCTAAGCACTTAAGCTTTGTTTTCTATCCTTATAATTATGTATAGAAAACAAAACACTATAGTTAATAATGTGCTTTGAGAACTACCTTCAAGTGCCAAATAAGACTTGGAAGATTCAGTCATTGGTCCCAATGTTACTTCTGCTTAACTTCTGTGTAAGACAGCGAAGCATTAAGCCCAAGTAAGTGAATCTACTACAAAACATGTATTATTTTCAAGTAAATCTGCTGTTAATTGCGTGTTAGCTCTCCTCAAGTTACAATAGAAAATAAACTATTAATTCATCATATGAGTAAGATATTCAAAATTCAAATAGAAATGATGCTACAGAAAACTTTAAAAAATTATATATATATATTTTATTTCAATAAATTCTAGCTACATAATTATTAAATAAATTAGGGTTGCATTTTATTTATGTTCAAAATAAAACACAATATATCCCAGTTGGGGAATTTAATAAATATATTGATGAATCTGTTTTGATGTAAATTTTTGGCTTATTCTGGATGATAGCGGAGGTAGTGTAACTATGTGGCAATACATAAGCAATAGGTATTTTCAGAGTTTCAAGCAGGAGGAGAGCTTTTCAAGTGCTTATTTAAGCATTTTTAGGAGAACAGGAAGTCATCTTTCTCCTATGTGATTTTCATAACTTCCTTAGTTTCAGAATTATTAACATTAGGTTTATTGTTTTTGCTGTTGTTGTTCTGGTCTACTACACTATTTGAAATATAGTCTAATATCTTTGGTCTCCTTTTAATTTCTTAAGAGGGATCCTTTCACCTCTCTTCCTCAGGTATGAATTTCTAGCCATATTATAAAGAATGATAATATGCCTTATGCACATTTCTCGATTCCACCAAAGTGGTTCCAATTCTCAAAAGCAACACTATCTGCAATTTTTAAAGACAATAGTTTAAAGAGTTTGAAGGTAAAAAAAATTCAGTTTGGAATTTTATTCACCTTTTAACTGTAATCATTGAAGTGTTAACTTTTTTTTCAGATTTTAATATGCTTTAGAAATTGCTTTTAGCTTGTGTATGTGCAAGGGGTCATCAAAGATTTCTGTGTATCTTGAATGACATTTTCTCCATTAATTACCTACAAATTTAAAATTCTTTAAAATTTTACCCTCTGGTATATCATCCTTTGTTAATATGCTTATTGAATCAATATTTAAACATCCACTTTTAAGGATTCAACAGCTAATATGCCTACCTGAATTTTCATGGTGCTTATTATTATAATTTAGTTTAGATAAAATGATTTCTAAATTACATTTCATAATAAAAATGATTATCCACAAAGGACATAAAATGTAACATACATTTATTTTTCATTTTATTCTTACTTAAAAATCCAAGCAGTATTACTAAATTTTGCAGATGAAAACTTGTGGCTTAATGATGTCACACAGTAATTCATACAGAGTCCCTTGCCCCAGTTTAATATCCTCCACTGGTATTTTAAAACTCACTCAACCGTGCAACCTTAATTTTCATCTTAAATGATCAGCAAGTTTTATCATTGCTTTTTCTTACAAGAGCATTTTTAAGCATCTTGAAACCCAGGTGATTTCTGGGTAGTTATTATACCAACAGTTACCCAACTTTATATGTGGCGGCATTATTTCAAAGCAATTATATTTCTTCACAAAAGCTAAGCTCATTCTTTCTTAGAAAAGCTTATTTTTCTAGTGCTGAATGCTGACTGATTCTGAGACCACTCATTCGCATTTTACCCATGAGATGATATAGATTACAGTTTCAGTTGAAGTAGTCAGAGATATGAAACTGTTTCCTTCTGCTAAATTGATAAAGGATTTAACCTTCTTATGGTGGAACACAAAACAACTGAATAAATAAAAAGTTTCAGAAGATAAACCTGATTATCTAAAGAAAATTTTCATTGTGTCTTCTACTATTTTGATTTATATTTACCTTGGACAGTATAATAATTCAATAAAAACACTACCTCACTTATATAAGACGCACTATTATTACAACAGAATCTGATAAAATAATACGGTAACTTCGAGTTTATTTAGGTGCCAACTGCTTATTTTATGGATTATCTGTGTCATTTTTCTCTAATGTAGTATGTATACCAGTTGTTAATTTTGTTCTTTTTCTAACATGCATTTATTTTTCATTTAATTCTTACTTAAAAATCGAAGTAGTATTTGCTAATTTTTATAGACAAAAATTGTGGCTTAATAGGGTCACATAGTAATTCATAGAACCAGAGTTCTATGTACCACCGGATGAATTTAAAAAAGAAGCAAATATTAAAGCACACAATATTGAATAATATGTGGCAGAAAATGGAATGAAGTGAGAGGTCCACGAAAAAAAAAATATATATATACACACACACACATACACACACATATAAATATGTGTGAAAAACAAAAAAATTGATGCTCTGGTCATAATTATCCAAAAATACTGCTTTGTGCAAGGCTTTCTTTTTAATGGCTTTAAATGTCCCTTCCTGAAACCACAGCCACTGATAACTACTTCATGTGCCATCATCTATTAGATTATGCTAATATATACCAATGCTTTGTCTTTTCCTCAACAAAAAAGTTAAACCCCTCTTTCAAAATGTGCTTAAAATCGATCTCATTCTCTAAGGTTTGAAACATTTTTTGAGTTTTAAATTTCTTATTGTAAAGTGCCTTGTTTTTGTAATTCATATTATTTTCTCCTGGATGAGACATGAAGGCTAATGACTGTCATTTTCACCTTTCCCTCAATAGCCCCCACAATTTTGTTTTTCTTTCTTTCTTTCTTTCTTTTTTAATTAGAAGATCCGAATATTTTGATAATAATTCTCTTTCTTTTTTGTTTTTTGTCTGTTTGTTTGTTTGTTTTCTTTTGAGACAGATTCTCACTCTGTCGCCCAGGTTTGAGTGCAGTGGTGCAATCTTGGCTCACTGTAACCTCCGCCTCCCGATTTCAAGTGATTATCCTGCTTCAGTCTTCTGAGTAGCTGAGATTACAGGTGCATGCCACCACACCCGGCTACTTTTTGTATTTTTAGTAGAGTCTGGGTTTCACCATGTTGGTCAGGCTGGTCTCGAACTCCTGACCTCATGATGTACCCGCCTTGGCCTCCAAAAGTGTTGGGATTACAGGCATGAGCCACCGTGCCTGGCTGATAATAATTCTTAACATAGTTTTGGGTTCTAACGGCCAATTTCAGTTTATCTTTTCTCTTTCTACTTAAGATGTTAAATACATATTATAACTTCTCTAATTTACCACACTTTTCCAAAAATCAGCTTGTAATTTCTGCTCTCAACAGCAGGTACTTAAGAAGATATAAGTAAACAACTCCTAGTACCAGTAATGCAATTATTGACAAAGACAGTGTACATACCAAGCAATGCAGATGCTTCAAAAGTTATATATCCAAAATGCATACTTTTTCTAATCCTACATAACAAAACACCACCATTCAACAACTTAAAACAAACCAAATTTAATCTCTCAAAGTTTCCATGGGTCAAGAGTTTAGGTACAGGTTAACTGGGTTTTCTGATCAGATACTAATATCAAGAGTTGCAGCTGTGGCTGCAATCTCCACCTGTTTTGCGATCCTCTTCCAAGCTCACAAATTGTTGGCAGAATTTATTTCCTTGCTGTATGGCTGAAGCCCAGAATTTTTTCTTGGCTGTTGACCAGGGAAGACTCTCAGCAATTAGGGGCCACCTGCAGCTCCTTACCACATGGCCCTCATATGAAGTTCTCAACATGAATGTTGACTTTCTTTAAGGCCAGCAGCAGAGTATTCGAGGTTGCTTAATCTTTCTTTTAGGGGTTCACTACATTAAGTTAGACTTAAAGTCTGCTGATTAGAGACCTTAACTGTGTATTAAAAAAATTGCCATATACGGTAACTAACGTAAAATTAGGAGTGATATTCCATCATATTCACAGAGCCCACCCATACTCAAACAGAAGGAATTACATTGATGAGTATTCCGGGGGGCATAAATCTTGAGGGACATATAAGAATTCTGCCTGCCATACAGGACTCAAATGAATTCAGGGTCAACATCCTGACATTAGTCCTGAACATTATTACTAGCTTAATAGTGTGATTGTTGTCTTCTATGGCAGTCCCTGATGATTATGATCTCATTGACCAATTATTCTGGTTTCTCTTGACGGTGGAGTTTTCCAAGACTTACACCTGTCAATGCTAAAACTGCAACACATCCTGTCAAACAGGGATGTTTGTCACTCTAGTCCCAGTTTCTCACTCCACGGGAAGCACTGACCATTGCCATCACCTAGAGTGCACTGGAAACAGAGCTTTAAGAAGCCATTCCATCTCAGGTTTATCATTTGTATATCACTTTTGATATTCCAAACAGTGGAGAATGTGGCAGGGTTATCAGTGTCAAGCAAATGGCTAAGTGGATGAGGTCCTTCTACCCTGCCAGAAAGCCACATAAGTGAAACTCACACATATACCAATTATGTCAGCTTTATGTATTATCAAACACAGCAATAATTCCTACTGTTTCTCAAAAAGAATGAGAAAATAGTCCTTGTAGTGTCTATGCGTTTAATTTCTTTTATCTCTGAAACCAAATTTGGTCTTTATGACCCAGTCCTAAAATGTAATTATTATATTCATGTGAAGAAATAAAGTCATAAAACCTTGAGTAAAATCTTTTCTTGATATTGTGGAAAAAAAATAGTACTGAAAGCACCTTTATAACTGTATTTCCATTTACTTTAATAATTGTTTACGGTTACCCAGATGGCACTGCTACAAAAAATTGCCAAAACTGAGAAAAACAAAAATGTAACTAGATTGGATGGGGGAAATTAAGATTAATTACTGCGGCCACTATCAACTAATTTGCCAGACTAAACTGATGAGTGAATTTCCCTTTCCCATTTCTCACATAAAAATTATTAGAAGAAAAATAATCAATAAATTCTAGAGTTCAAAGTCAAGTAAGAAAAATCCTCAGTGAAAGACACAAAAAAGGAAACTCAAAGTCAGAATTTTGAAGGAACTAAAAACCAAAATTTAAACAAGATATAATTCATAATGGCTAGGATTTGAGGTTTGATGCTCCAGAGAAGTGGCTATCCTATTATTTGGTCTTAGGAAACACTTACACACTTAAATATTGACAAAGATCCAAAAGAGCAGTTTTGTTATTACTACCTTAAAATGATAGATTGATAGTTACTCTATTAGAAATTAAGATAGAGAATTTAAAAATTAATTCTGAAATCACTTAAATAATAGTAATAAATTTGTACTATGCTGACATAAATTTTTATGAATAGTAACAATATTTTACAAAAGAATAATAATATTAGAGGAGTTATATTGCTTCACAGAATTTTCAAATTTTTTTCATTTCTAGATTAATAGATGATAGTCAGAATCCCATATTTGTTTTGGTATTAAGTCTGTTTTGATATCAAGTGTCATGAAGAAAAAATTTTTAGACACTCATGAGAGAATGAATTAACACAGTTTTAATCTCACAGATCTTCTAAAAGGTTCTAACGTCCCCCAGAAATCCCCACATCACACTGCCAGAACTTGTACACCAGAAGTATCAGGTGGGGGGTGTGGATTATAATACCTGTAAATAAAAGTAACAACTGAGATAAGTGTAAATAGTTGAGAGTCTTGAAGGACTGACCCATAAGTGAAAATATCTGTTAAATGTCAAATAAAAGTGTAAAGGAGTCTGTGGCCCATGTGGAATCTTGATTAGAACCAGAGTCTCCCAGGAGGATTTAAGAATGAGTAATACACCATACTTAGATATAAGAATGCAATTAGTATAATGTGGTTCATAGGAACACAGACTGAGAAATTAACTTCAAAATAAGTTCAGAACTAGGAAAACTCTTATGGTCTCAGCAGTGACAAACACTAATCTGTTTTAAAGGACTAGCCCCACAACCCATCACATGACATATTACTAAGTAATACAACCCCACCGAGCAGGGCTTAACCTTTGAATAACAATGTATTTAAGAAAATAAGCTTCATGAAGTTCAGTCACCATGCACTCAGACACACACATAAACATACACACACTCATATGAAGGGAGAACTGGACACTACAGCCCTTATATAAAGACTAAGTTTTCAGAATGAGTAAGCATCAAAAAAATACAGATTAAGTTTAATAAGTTTAAAAGTCACGTTTAAAATGTCCAACACAATAAAGAGATAAAAATCAAGAAAAATAAGAACATCTCACATATTCTAAAAAAAAAAAAAGCCAAGTGAGTTATATTAAAATATAACTAATGAAATTAAAACACATATAGCCACACTTCTATTAAATATTTGGAAAAATATTAGAGCTGTAGAAATAAATGAAAGATGAATTTAAACATAAGCCTAAAGAAAGCAATTAGAATGCAACACGTATAGAAAAAGACATGGAAAAGACATAGTCAACATAAAAAAGATGAAGATATAAGAACTCCCAGAGTATATCCACTAAGAATTCCAAAAGGAGAGTACTGGAGAAAAATAATGTCAGAAAGTGTTAGGACTGAGGAAAAACATGAGAGTTTAGATTAAAGGAGATTAGTTCCATGAAGGATAAACCAGAAACATCAATCGTCACTGAGTTATATTAAAGTTAAAATATACATGGAAGAAAGAAAAATAATAAAGGATAAAAGGGAAGGACCCAACTGAGATTGGTCTCCTCATCAATAACAAAAGGTGTCTGAAGACAATCAAACAATCTCTCCAAAATACAAAGTGGTGAGTAGTTAATCCAAAATTCTATTCAGTTATATCATTGTGAAAGAAACAGAGAGAGAGCTCATAATTATAATATTTGAAAGAACTGTTGATATACATACTTTCCCAAGAAGAACTTAATGAAGAAGAAAATATTGGCATGCAAGGAGCAATGTTTACATAAAAGTGGTTTAATAATTTTTGGAAAATTCAAACGAATATTAAATATAGAAAGAGCAATTTCAACATATTAATTAAGAAAAATTAATAATAAAAGAGTTGCATATAAAGTTTATTTTCTTTTTTTTCCTTTTTTTAAAATTATACTTTAAGTTCTAGGGTACATGTGCATAACGTGCAGGTTTGTTACATATGGATACTTGTGCCATGTTGGTGTGCTGCACCCATCAACTCGTCAGCACCCATCAACTCGTCATGTACATCAGGTATAACTCTCAGTGCAATCCCTCCCCCCTCCCCCCTCCCCATGATAGGCCCCGGTGTGTGATGTTCCCCTTCCCGAGTCCAAGTGATCTCATTGTTCAGTTCCCACCTATGAGTGAGAACACGTGGTGTTTGGTTTTCTGTTCTTCTGATAGTTTGCTAAGAATGATGGTTTCCAGCTGCATCCATGTCCCTACAAAGGACACAAACTCATCCTTTTTTATGGTTGCATAGGATTCCATGGTGTATATGTGCCACATTTTCTTAATCCAGTCTGTCACTGATGGACATTTGGGTTGATTCCAAGTCTTTGCTATTGTGAATAGTGCCGCAATAAACATACGTGTGCATGTGTCTTTATAGCAGCATGATTTATAATCCTTTGGGTATATACCCAGTAATGGGATGGCTGGGTCATATGGTACTTCTAGTTCTAGATCCTTGAGGAATCGCCATACTGTTTTCCATAATGGTTGAACTAGTTTACAATCCCACCAACAGTGTAAAAGTGTTCCCATTTCTCCACATCCTCTCCAGCACCTGTTGTTTCCTGACTTTTTAATGATCGCCATTCTAACTGGTGTGAGATGGTATCTCATTGTGGTTTTGATTTGCATTTCTCTGATGGCCAGTGATGATGAGCATTTTTTCATGTGTCTGTTGGCTGTATGAATGTCTTCTTTTGAGAAATGTCTGTTCATATCCTTTGCCCACTTTTTGATGGGGTTGTTTGTTTTTTTCTTGTAAATTTGTTTGAGTTCTTTGTAGGTTCTGGATATTAGCCCTTTGTCAGATGAGTAGATTGCAAAAATTTTCTCCCATTCTGTTTATTATTGCTTAATCAAGGCTTATTACTGTTTACCAAATGTAATTGTATTTGTGCAAAGTCAGTCTCAGTAGTTCTACAATGTACTAATGAAGGAAATAAATAAGCAGGAGTCCAGAGAACAGAACGTTATTTTCTTATTTCTGCCATCTTTGCAGCTGGGGGAGAGGAGAACACACGGACTAAGTTCCTGAATTTTTTTCTACACTGTAATATCACACTAAAGATCTAAAAGGTAATTTCAGAGAATGAAATTATATTAACTACTATTCCATCTACTAATTCTATTAACTCATTGTTTCTGCTACTTCTAATTTGCTGAGCATTACGGAAAGTTCAGAAGGCATCTATTTGGTAAAGACATCTATTTGGTGGTTGCTATATTTTAGATGCTGTTAATGGAAACCATAATAGCATTCCTTTAACTGGGCATATTTAAAAAGTGGGAGTTAGCACTTAAATATGTACATAACCATTTTTAGAAACAAAAGTATATATTTTCAATGAAAAAAATAATAAAAATATTTAAAAATCTATTATAATCTTTCTAACATATATGCATTACTTTACATTGACCCTATAGACATATGATATTGAAAACAAAACAAAATAAAGTAAAACAAACCCAGGGTTTCAGTTTAGAGGGCAAGAAAATTACACAAATCAGCAGTTAAAATATGGTGTGATTTTTTTCAATAATACAGTAGGAGTGATAGAAAAGCATGCTATATTAGGTAGGTTGATTAGGTAACAGAAGTCTTATGTAATGCTTTTCTAGCTATATTAAATTTTGGAAGATAATTCAAATGTATACATATTGACAAAAGAGGACAGATATTCCAGGCAGTAAAAGAAGTATGCATAATTTAAATATCCTAAAATACTATTTGAGAGAATAACACGATAATTCACTACATTAAATAACCAAGCCGGTGTGTTAGTTTATTTTTATGTACCTTTTTGAAAGATTTGATGTTTCCGACATCCAGTGATGTGGAAACTATATAGCCAAGTATCCTTTAGCTCAGTTATTCTGCTTTCTGCTATTATAATTCATCACAACGTCTCAATTGTATTGTTCATATATGCTATTCACATATTTTGCAATGTCTAAGACATCTGCCTGTTAAGGGTGCTTCATCTTCTTTTCTGTCAGCCATGTTAAGGGACTTTAGGCTGTTGGAAAAATCAAAATGGCGATTGTTGATAATAACATTTTTTTTTTTTGGTTGCTCTTGTTTATTTTCCTCCCTCTAGAAGTCGATAAAACTTCGGATGCAATAGAAATGGAGGTAAATGCAAACAAATTAATTATTTAGAAAGGATATACTTAGAAATATTTTGAATAAACTATAATCAATATAAGAGTATGAAGCTACTAAGGAATATATGTGAAAGGAAGGGGAAAGTTGAGATTGTATAAATATCTCAAGCATAACTCAATATAGAAACATTTCTTTACCAATTAAATTTACTCACTAATAAAAGCTGGATAAAGAAAAATAATTGGGTAAATCTACCCTTTTGAGAGATGTCATGCCAAATTATTGAGTAACTTTGTTCAATTTATGATATTTATGACTAGAGTTTCTATTTTCCTGGAAATAATTAACAGGCTATCATATAAAAAATTCTTCAGATTTTGAAACAGCAAAATAAAACTGTAGAATAGCATAGAATATGAAGGTTTTAACTGCCCTAGGCTATGATAATGGGATTTCTGCTAAGTTTATAAAAGAGAAGGCTATAGGAAATATCTTGCTAACACAAGAGGACTTCCTAAGAATGTATGAATTGAGATACCCTTTGAAGATTTATGTGTAACACTCTTGCCCTCTTGGAAGAGTGAAATAAATTCTTTAATGGTATCTCATTTCCTGTAACATTTTTCTGTACCTAGTACTTGAAACAATATACTCAACCAGACAGCTGATATTTAGTGTAAGCAAAAACCATAGTGAAAATCACAGAATTGACATGTTTTCATTTGCATAATGTTGCTGAATATTAAAAATAGGCTGTACTTGAGTTTGCTAAACATTTATTTTTATTGTAATCACACACACATACATACACTAGATTTTTATATGTAAACTGAGAGCACTGATAAATATAAATTAGGTTGGTAGAGGAATAGATTTTATGACTATAGTATTCTGTTAAGGATATTCTGTTAATGGAAGAGACTTCCCCCCAAAAATGCAATTAGTCTATTTCTCCTGGATTGTAGTTGAAAAGTAGATTAGACCAGATCACCTTTCTTTACCAGTAAATAGATCTAGAGAAAGATAACATCATTAGGGTCTCAATCGGTCTTTACAATATTTCATATACAGTGTCTGATGCTCAATAAAAAATAAAAAGGGAAATTGGAAAAAAAAAATGGCCAAGAAAGAAAGTAAAACAAAAAGAATGGAAAAAAAAAAAAACACAAGGTAATAGAGTTACAGAATAAGGATATATAAATATATATAATTATTATGCTAAGGAATTTACCATGGAAAGTCTTTACCAGATTACAGGAGCCTATAAGCAAGAATCACAAGAAAATATCTAAAGCTAAATATACCACATGTTTGTTTGGCCTGTCATAACAAAATAATATAAATCTGATATCTTATTTTAAAAAGGAAGAAGTTTACTTTCACAGGTCTAGAGTCAGGGAATGCTAGGATCAAAGCAAATTCTTGTCTAGTAAGGACCTGCTTACTGGGTCATAGATGGAGTTTCTAGCTGAGTCTTCACATGATGCAAGAGGAGAAGACACTTCTCTGGGGCTTCTTTTAAAAGAGCAATAATCATTTATGAGAGCTCTACCTCAATACCTAATCATCTCTCAAAGATTCTACCTCCTAATGCTATCATATTGGTGATTACATTTCAACATATAAATTTGTGAGGAAAGGGACACAAATATTCAGACCATAGCAGATATGAAGGACTCAGAAGACAAGTTTAACATCAGATTAGACACTGATTAAAACTGAAATCTAAGCTTGGAAATAAATCAGAAGGAAATATTCAATTTGACAGAGAGGCCAGGAATAACAATAGAGAAAAGAACATAGGAGCCATGTACAACAGTCAAAGATAAATATCAAGTTTCACTTGACAAGTATAGTTGGGGAACCCACGTCCTGGCACTGGAGCAAATCTCTCACTTAACCAATGTGATAGCCCCTGGCTCTGCTTTCATAAGTTGTTTCTTTGATCCTGCATTAATATATTGACTTTGTTAGACACGATTAATACATATATGACCCTGGAATTCTAGACTTGGGTTTTGAGGTAGACTGAATAATTCTCCCCAAACTGCGCATATCCTAATTCCAGAAACCTGTGAATCTGTTACCTTACATTCAAAGAAATTTTGCAGATGTGATTAAGAACTCTGTGATAAGAGGATTATCCTCCATTATGTAGGTAGGCTCAATATAATCACAATAGCACTTATAAGAAAAAGCCAGGAAGTCAGACAAGACAGATAGTGCTATGCTGACGACTTTGAAAATGGAAGAAGAGTCCTTGAGCCACAGGATGTAGGCAGTATCTAGCAGCTGGAAAGGCACAGAAAGGTTCTCCCTAGAGTACACAGAAGAAATGCAGCCCTGAAGGCCCATTTTAGACCATTACTGTCAGAACTTAGGAGAATATATTTGTGATTTTAAATAGCTAAATTTATAGTCATTTTTATAGCAGCAATTAGAAATTAATATAGAACTGTCTACAGTACAGGTAACTGGTAAGATTTAGGAATTATTTCTTTTTAGTGTAGTTGTTATTTCAAAAGTGTATCATGAGAAGGTGATTGTGTGAATTTTGAGTATGAATTATGTCAAATATAGTTTTCATACTCAGCATTCATTTCCACTTGGATTTTTTGATTTTCAAAAAATCAAAAAAAAAGAAAAAAAAGAAAAAATGGCTTTCACAAGGTGTCTTTCAGTAGGTGAGAGCTCCATAGAAAGAACAACCATTCAAGTTTGCCTGTGACTGTCTCTGTTTCAGCACTGAAAATGTTATATATGGGAAATCTTTCAATCCCAGGTAAGCCAGTAATTCCACATTATGTCTTTCCTGAACCTTAGGTACTTTTACCTTTGTGGATCATATTTTCTTAACCAGGAGTACATGAGCACAAAGGAACACTTGAATAGAGTTTAGGGATTCATAAACTTGAATGAGAATATGTTACATTTTCATTCTCACTAAGGTCTAATTGAAATGTACTGTTGCTTTCAATTATGAGTACAGGCAACAAATATTAGCAATATCATGGCTTGTCACTAATAGAATTTACAGGTATTTTGTATCACATTAGAATTGTAAATATTTTGAACTATCCTTTATGTTTATCATTCTAAAAAGTGTGGCAGTTTTTGTAAAAAGAGCAAGGTACGATATATAATAGTTTAATAAAGAAACATGTATTATGATATCACAGTTTCTAATACTTTGATATCTATGTCAATATAATTTATTTTGTATTCTTAAGCTTTTTTGTTTAAAACATCGTTTTGAGAAAGGATCAGCTTCACCAGACTGCCAAATGGGTTCTTGGAACAAAAAGGTTAAAAACATTCTTCTAGATTGAATTACACTACTAAAAATGGAGAAGGCAAGAAGCATCTATTTGCATAACTGATGTTTCTGCCAGATCCAGAACTGATGGAATTTATATCTCCTAACACAGATTACTTTTCTAGATGAAATTGGAAGAAATATGTTAGAATGACAGGTGTATAGTCTTGTACAAGGAGATAAATTAATGATAGATACATGTCCAAGGTTCTGAATGGTGAACAGACATATAGACCAGAAAGATCCCAAAATTTTTTTTTAGGGAGAACAATCAAGGTATAAGGACTCATTTAAGTATAGGTGTTCCAGGAAAGTTGGCATGACAAGATATTATCATTTGTGAAGCCAATGTGTACAATATTAAATCCATGAATGTTTTTATTCAGATTTCCTAATACGAATAAGAGGTGTCTCACTTAGGAGAAATAAAAATTTGTGAAATTGATTAAACTTTAGACTAAGTTAAAACCTGATTAAAGAAACTACACAATTAACAAGCTGAAAAATGGGAGTTCCCAAGATGAAACATGCCCACGTCTCTTGGTTCTAGAAGTTTGTCAAGTCCAAGTACCCAGTCTGTACTATACAAAATGGCAGAGAATGAGGGTGCATAGAACTTAATTATTGATATTTGTTTACAATTTAGCGTGGCTATACAAACTTTTTGTGAAAAAGAAAGCATGGACGGTTGTCCATTCATAGGAAGCATGAATGAAAATCCAGTTCCTAGAAGCAAAGCATTGGCTGGATTTGTAATGACTATTTTATTTCAATAGGTATAAGATAGTAGATCAATTAAGTGTCATCAGACTTTTGTCTGATTGAATAGCAAGGCCAGCAATTGGTAGAAGTCATATAAAACACACGGATTGTGTGATAATGTCAGTTAAGGCTTCTTGGAAGCCAGATTAAATTTCAGATAAATATAAAACTATGGATCCTAAATTCAGGACACTTAGAATGTGGCTCAATTCTTTCTTTGGAGCTCCCAGGAGGTTTCCCACAAAAGTGTAAATAATGTCTTACATATTCTCATGCAGTAAAATATTGTAAACTTTATAGCTAGTACATCAGTACATCGTGTCTGTAGCCTTCAATGCTCCAGTTTTGTGTCTCTGAAAGCTAAATGATGCTTGGAATGTTATAATAGAGGATAAGTAAGGTCTTAACCCCAGTTGCGTCCACCTCAGCCATAAGCCTAGAGATGCTAGCAAACTGTGAACTTGAGCAAAGATTTATAGTCTTAGATTTGATTTATTTTTTGTCATTTTGTACTGAGGTACACCAGTCAGTTCAAATAGCACTCTCATAGAATGGTACACAGTGACCACAGACAGCTCTGCCCATTATTGTCAGGTCACAGAATGAATCCTCCATATGTTGATAATGGAGGACATCAATGTTATACCGAATTTTAGAGTAGCTATGCCTTGTTAATATCCATATTACAGGAAGGAAATAAAGAATTTAAGGAGACATGCTTTCTGGAATAAAACAATTAAAGTAAAAGGGGAACAAAGTCATGTTTGGGTCAATTATCTGTGGCATAATGAGATCTGAACTCCCTTTCAAAGAAAACATAGGAGTTTTCAAAGGAAATGAAAGACACTGGCAGAACCAAGTGCAGTTGGCCCTGCGAATCTGTGCATTTTGCATTCATAGATTCAGTTAACCGTGGACTCAAAATGTTCAGAAAAATAATGTCTGTACTGAATATGTACAGACTTCTTTTACTATTCCCTAAGCAATACAGTATAACAACTATTTACATAGAATTTACATTGTATTAAGTATTATAAGTAATTTGGAGGTGATTTTAAGTATGCAGGAGGATGTGCATAGGTTATGTACAAATACTACCCCATTTTATACTGTGGACTTCAGCATCCACAAATTTTGGTATCCATGGGGGTCCTGGAACCAGTGCCCTATGGATACCAAGAGATAACTGTAATTGGGCTACCGCCCATGTAAATAGATATAAAAAGTTGATTATAGCACTGAGGAATTCTTGAGCAAAATTTTCCCATAATACTGTGAGGTAATCTATCCTTAAGCATAACTTGTTGAGACAATTACTGGGATTCTGGTGAGGAGCATTGCCTATCCTGGAATAAATTAAGAGGGACAGTGGCTGGAGTATACTTTCAATCTTAGCAGAAACGGCAGCAGTTATATATGGCATGATCTTCCCATGGCAGGTCATTTGAGCACATGTTAGGCACAAAAACCGGAGCCAGGATAGCTAAAGCTTCAGCTTTTATTATAACTGCTAATATTCTGTTCGTCAAACTCTATAAAGATTAGTACTGAATGTACTCTGCCATAGTAGGAGGAAAACATCTTGGAGGACAATCTGAAAACAAATAAAAATGGTGCAAATTCACACTTCTTACAATACAGTTGGATATGTATCTTATCAGATGTATAATGATTATCTCTGAGAATTCAAGATAAACAAAAGGAACAGTGTATACAAATGCTTTTTTTATATTCAATTTTTATTTCTAGTTGGGGGGGGACAAAGTAGGTTTGAAATAAGGCAAACATGTTAAAACGAGATGATTTCTGGTGGTGGTCACACAGTACTTGTATTACATGTACACATTAATAATGAGAACCTTATTTTAATCATTGTACTTTACTAACTACCAGGACTACTTCGAATTTATAATAAAATGAAAAATTAATTGCTATAAAATTTTCTTTAGGACATCCCTAAAATTTAGCATTATTATTGTTGAATTACATGCATTTCTCTAGTAGGCTGTAAATCACAAACCAAAAGAGGTTTTATCTCAATTTTTTAATATTCATAATAAGGTCTGCAACTAATCTAATATATAAATTTAAGAAACAATTATAGAGTAAATAAAAAATATGGTAAATGTCAGGATTTTCCTATGACCACACAGTAATTGTCAGAGCAAGGATTATAGCCAAGGCATCTGAGATCCAGAGTTCATGATCTTAATTTAATGCAATCCTGTTTTTGTTATGTGAGTAGATAGCTCTTTTTCACAATTTTTACTAAATTACAGGAACCCTCATTGTTAAAGAATTCTATTTAAATCTTTGTAGACATCTTAATGGTTAGGGATGAGTAAAACATAAATCACATCAGATATTTCAAATAAGTTAAAATAGAAAAAATATGTATTAGATAATTGCAAGAAAGAAAAAAAAAAAAAACACTGAGAAATCACTGTGGTAGGAAATTCCTAAAGGAAGCCTGATGGCTGTGAGAATAGTGTGAAGAATTTGAGTTTTGAAAATATAAAAGTTTGGAGGGACCCTGAAATGCTGAGATTTGTAATCAGAACTATAACAGAGAAGTGGTTTTTGCAAAGAGAAAAATAATGTTTACGAAAATAAAATCACTAATACTTTATGATATTGTCATTATTCTCACCTAATAGCAACTAGGAAACCAGAATGTAAACGAGTACATAAAGCTAAGTCTTTCAAATTTAATTTTATGCTTTTTTTTTTTTCATTTCCATTGCAACACA
This sequence comes from Mandrillus leucophaeus, assembly GCF_000951045.1. Classification (NCBI taxonomy): domain Eukaryota; kingdom Metazoa; phylum Chordata; class Mammalia; order Primates; family Cercopithecidae; genus Mandrillus; species Mandrillus leucophaeus. Next base: position 6,143,725 of record NW_012110030.1, on the reverse strand, counting down.
CTAACCTTCTAGGCTAGATCCACATTTAAATCAATATTCAAACACTGATCTGATAAGGCAATATAAAATCACTGCTATTATTATTAAGAATTGAATTTTAATCAGGTATTACGACAATCCACTAAAGAACTATTTCATGGTATAGGTTGCTAGTGGTGGAGTCTCAGATATTTTCTTTTCTCAATCTTAGTAAACACTTACATATAATTTATAAATAAAGTATACCCCATCACTACTATTTCATATTTTGTTTTTAATTTTAATGTATTTTATTAATATAATTTTAATTGACAACTAGGACAGCAGCTCAGGCCTGTAATTGTAGTACTTTGGGAGGAAGAGGCAGGCAGATTGCTTGAGCTCAGAAGTTTGAGACAAGCCTGGGCAACATGGTGAAACTGTCTCTACAAAATATACAAAAATTAGCCAGACATGGTCTCTACTAAAAATGCAAGAAATAGCAGGGCACAGTGGCATGAACCTGCAGGCCCAGCTACTCTGGAGGCTGAGGCAGGAGTATTGTTTGAACCTGAGAGGCAGAGGTTGCAGTGAGACGAGATTGCGCCACTGCACTCCAGCCTGGTGACAGAGTGAGACTCCGTCTCAAAAACAAAAACAAAAACAAAAACAAAAATTAGTCAGACATGGCGGCACACGCCTGTGGAGGCAGAAGTTGCAGTGACCACTGCACTCCAGCCTGGGTGACATAGTGAAACTGACTCAAAATAAATAAATAAATAAATATATAAAATATGTTTAATTGACAATTCATAATTGCATACATTTATGGGGTACAATGTGATGGTTTCATATATGTATAAAACATATAATGATTAAACAAAATTAATTAAAATATTTATCACGCCTCTTGCTTATTATTTATGAGGAAACATTTGAAATGTACAAACTTACTTATTTTGAAATATATAACACATTATTATTGATTATAGTTACTCTGTTGTACAATAAATCTCAAAACAATCCTCTTCTAAATTTGTAATTTTACCCTTTGGTAAACAACTGCCTTTCTCTTTCCTCCTACCCTCCATCCCTAGTCTCTGGTAAACATCATTCTACTCTTTTCTTGTATGAATTCAACTTTTTTAGATTCTACTCATAATTGAGACATGAAGTATTTATCTTTCTGTGCCTGGCTTATTTCACTTAGCATAATGCCCTCCGGGTTCATCTACGTTGTCACAAATGACAGTGTTTTCTTCTTTTTTAATGCTGAATAGTCTTTGTTGTGTATATACCACATTTTCTTTATGTATTCATTCACCGATGGATACTTAAGTTGTTTATATATCTTGGATATTGATAAAAAATATACTGAAATGAACATGAGAGTACAGATATCCATTTGACATACTGATATTCATTCCTTTGAATATATACCCAGAAGTGGGGTTACTGGAGCATATGGTAGTTTTATTTATTTATTTAGTTAGTTAGTTTTGAGTTTTTTGAGGAACCTCCATACTGTTTTCAATCATATCTGTAGTAGTTTACATTCCCATCGACAATGTGCAAGAGTTCACTTTCCTCCACATTTTTGCCAACACTTTTCCTTTTTTTTTTTTTTTTTTTCCCCTGATAAAAGCTGTTTTAACAGGTATGGGGTGATAGCTCAGTAGTGCAGTTTCAATTTGCATTTCCCTAACGATTAGTGGATGCCAAGTACTTTTTCATGTTCCTGTTGGCTATTTCTGTGTCTGCTTTTGAGAAAAGTTTGTTCAGGTCCTTTGCCTATTTGTTAATCAGTTTGTTTTCTTGCTATTGAGTCATTTGGAAGCCTTTTTATTTTGGATATTAACCCATTATCTGATGTATGGTTTGCAAATTTTCTTCCTTTCTGTGAACTGTCTCTTCACTTTGTTAATTGTTCCTTTGTTGTGGATAAGTTTTTCAGTTTCAGGCCATCTCATTTGTCTATTTTTGCTTTAGTTGCCCATGCCTTTGAGGTCATATCCAGAAAATCATTGCCCAGAGCCCAGACCAATATCATGAAGCTTTTACTCTAGTGGTTTTAAGTTTCAGGTTTTAAATTTAAGTCTTTAATCTCTTTTGAATTGACTTTTGTCTATGATGTCAGATAAAGATCCAATTTATTCTGCATGTGAATAGCCAGTATTCCCAACACCATTTATGAAAAAGGCTGTCCTTTCCCCATTATGTTCTTGGTACCTTTGTCAAAAAGCAATTGACTATAAATGCATGGATTTATAACATTGTAGTTACAAATATAACCTAAATATATCCAAGGTTACTTTTGGGACAGCTCTGTGTAGCACATCAAATCGGGTAAATTAAGACATCAGCCTTAGTTCACTTACTTTTGAGGCAGAGGCAGACTGTTTCTTTTCAACTTGGTTAGATTTCTTTCCTTCTTTTTATTTTTCTGGAGGAGTGGCTGCTGACTTCCTTTTAGAATTTTCAATATATATTGAAGAGACAAATTTTCTCAAGACTACAAATCATGTGAATTTCAATCTATAGTCCCATCTTTCATTTTTCCCTTTCCTTTATACTATCAACTCTTTACATTTTATTTCAACTAACAGTTTCAATGAAAATGAAAAAGGCACCTGAATTTGTTTCCTAATATCCAGAAGAGAACCCCCACTCTTTCTGAATATGAAGTGTAAGTTACAGAGTAAGATAATAAATAAGCCAACAGTTGGTGTTACATGTGATTAATTTGAGAAGTAATTGCTTCTAATCAAAGGGTTATATTGTACCTTGAGTGGTTTCCTGCTGTTTTCTCTTTCATCTTATTGAACATCTTATTTAATGATTAACACATCGTCAGAACCCTAAAGGCAAAGTACGCAAGAAATTTCTTGTAACTTTAAGCAAAACTATGCCAGAGGGCTTTATTTTTAATTTGTGTCATACAGTTAAAATGCAATTTTTATAAATTTTACTGGAAATACAGTAGAAATAAAATGGAAAATATTTTCCCTTGGAATTTTTAAATATAAAATAAAGAGTAATTTTTAAAGCCTACAATTAGCAATGTATAATATTTTGTCTTATGTCTTTGGCTAGTTTTTGGAAGTTTCACTCTATTTAATAACTATGTCCCTCTTATCCACCTCAAAGAAGCTCCTACTACAATTTTGGCGTACATTCTTGTTTGGTATACATTCTTAACACTTTAAAGTATAATATGAAGTTACATTTGGTATATTCAAAAAGTTGTGCAACAATAATCTTACCTAATTCCAGAATATTTTTATTGTCCCTAAAAGAAGCTCTATAACCATTAGCAGACATACCCTTCTCTTTCTATCTTCTGATAAACATTAATCTATTTTTTGACTCTAGATTTGCCTATTGTGGATGGGCATTTTGTATAAATAAAATCAAGCTGCATGTGGCTTTGAGTCTGACTTCTTTCACTTGCTTTAATATTTTCAAAGTTTATCTGTGTTGTAGCTTGTATCAGTACTTCACCCTTATGGCTAGAAAATATTCTATTTGATGGATATGCCATTTTGTGTGTTTATTTATTAATTTATGGACATAAGAACTGTCCAATTTCTGGCTATTATAAAAAATACTGCTATGAACATTCACGTAGAAGATTTTTGTTTAATCATATGTTTTAGGTTTCCTGTGTATATACTTAGGAGTGGAATTGCCTGGTCATAAGATAATTCTGTATTTTACTTTCTGAAGAAGTGCCTGTTTTCCAAAGCAACTATTCCATTTTACTATTCCACTAGCAATGTGTAAAAAGCCATGTTTGATGTCTCTTTGACCATGTAGGATCATTGAGAACCAAGTACTTTTTATTTGAGGGAAAGAGTTGATCTAGGCCCACAAAAGTTTCTCTGAAAAATTCCCACCTACACACATATAGACGTTTCATGTTTGCTACTTTCTTACGGAATAATTTTTTTAAAAAAAGGACTCAGTGCTAGACTTCTGTATATTTTTAATAAGGCTAAGCTAAGAGGTTGGAGCAGTGCCTCCTGTCCTCTAGTCTGAAACTCAGAAAAGTTAACTTCTTGTATAAATAAAAACTCAGAATTCCTTCCTCTAGGGCTGACCAATAGCCAGTCCTTCCAATATTCATATCACCAACCAATGTGCAAAACCCATTACTGTTTAATTGTCATGGATGAACAAGGATCCTAGAACTTCCTTATATCTGATTTCCTTCCTATGAGTTACTGCTCTGAGATTCCTCTTTTCTGATGAACACTGTCTTTAGATATGGATGTTTTTACGAAATGTAGACCTGGAACATCACTGAAAGGAGAGTTTAACTCTCGGACTGCTCAAGGTTGGATAAGCAGAGCCTTATCTTTTAATGTTTCACCCTCCTTCCCCTTCTTGATTCTATGTTGATGCTAAAAGACACGAATAACTTAAGAGTCTGGGATATAATTCTTTATCTTCTCTCTCTAGGAAAGCTCTATCATTCATTTTTCATGAAAAAATATTACTTTCATTTTTTTTTTAGTGAAAACATAGTAAAAACACTGAATTAACTGAGACCCAATCTCATGTTATTATTTATTTTTATAGTGGATAGAAATATTTTCTATTTTCCATCATTATAAAAACTTAAAGAAAGAAGGGTTTTCTACAAGTGATCCTCAATCTATATTTCAGTCAGTAATGCTCTGCTGATGAAGGGCTCACAGTCTCAGATTACAAGCAGCAATATGCCTCATCAGGCATATTGGATTCTGTTTCTTTAGGTCATGGATGAATCTTTAGGATACAACCAGAGCCTTTTAGAAACTTAGTACTTCTCTGTAGATAAGCCATAAAAAAAGAACTAGATTGTCCTAGAGACAGGTAAGACGGGAAGAAAACTGATGAACATGACAGGAGGGACGTTTTTCTCCTGCAGGTACCCTGAAATCTTAATAACCTATTATACAGCCACTAATCTCTGTTTTTGAAGTTTTACCCTGCATTTTTCTACCACACCCAGGTGGATAATCTGTGAACTTTGAATAAAAACTTTAGTCCTTCCTCTAATGCTTGCCTATGCTTCACGTTTCCTCAGAGGATGGATTGAAAAACTATGACCAATCTACCAAATTTAGCCTGATGTTTGTTTTTGTACAACCCACATAGTAAAAACAGACTTTTACAGATTGACATCTACAATTAATTAGGCCCATTGACTTTGTCTCATTGAGTTTATTTTTTTAACAGGTTTAGGGGTACACATGATTTATTCCCCTTTGCAATTCTCTGACTTTGGTTTCTCAAGCTGCCACCATCTCACCCAGGCCCTAGAAGGGTGCTCTTCCACGTGAAAACAATTTTAGCAAGCTCTGATAGAGCCAAAAACTGAAAATATAATTGAGGTTCTACCACTTTCACAAAGATTTTACAAAATATAAAAAGAGAAAAGGAATTTTAAAAAAAAGGAATTTTTCATATTCCTGTCATGAACACACAACACGAAAAATATTTAAAAATCACAAGTACAACATGATTTCAAACCCTTTCTCTCTCACATACCAGCTTTATGAATAATTAAGAGTAAGTCATTTTTCCTCTTCATTATTCTGTGTTTTTAAGTCTCGAATATGGAGATTTAAATCTCCAGTGATTACAGTATATGTAATCAAACCTTGGTCCCTAATAGGCACTCTATAAATGGTGGCTATGATTAAGGATGGCAATGGAATCAAGAAGAGCTTTACTGGACCTGACATTTCTTTATTCGGATATAGCTAAATTCTAGTTTTTGATGGCCTGCACCACTTTGTAGTAGTATCTAGAAAACCCCATTTTTTCTGGGTGCAACTGGCACAGGTCTGGGCCCAAAAATCCACAGATAACCCTTCTACAAGCCTGTAGATCAATTCTTCCTAGCCAGGAAGAATGCTTCGTTCTTTTTCACATATTCAGAATATTGTAATACCCTTGATATAGTGTGTCAGGAGTTTCCCAAGACCATCCTCAGGTTCTTTGACTTGCCAGAATGGCTCACAGAACTTGGAAAAGAAAAGCTGCCAATCTCACAAGTATTTTTTATTATGGCAAATGTGTACAGATTAAAATAAAAGAACAAGGTTCATAGAGTGGAGTCTGGGAAAAACTAGGCACCAGCTTGTGTTCTCCCAGTGGAGTCCCATGCACAGTGCTTAATTCTCCCAGCAATGATGTGAGGCAACATTTACAAAAGTTATTTCCAACTATGGAAGATCATCTGAGCCTTGGGTCCAGGATTTTTAGGGGAGGGTCAATTATACAAACATGGGATAGTCAAATGACTATTGAGTCTTCAGTTCTCCACCCTGCAGAGGTCAAACTGATAAAGTATGGACCAGGGCCTCAGGTGGACAAAACAGATATTGGCTCTTAATCACATTATTTAGTAAAGACTGTCTGGCATGGGTTAAGGTCTCAGGTATGCAAAGCCTGTAATGGTTAGTTTTATGTGTCAATTTGACTAGAATGCCCAGATACATGATAAAACATTCTTTCTGGGTATGTTTTTTGGGGTATTTTCAAAAGAGATTAGCATTTTACTTTTTAAATTAAGTAAAGAAGATGATCCTTACCAATGTGAGGGGCATCATCCAACATGGTGAGGACAGGAATAGAACAAAAAGGTGAAAGAAGGGCAAATTCTCTCTGCCTTCCTGTGCTTGCACTTAAACATCCATCTTCTCCTGCACTTGGACATTAGATCCTCTCGTTCTCAGGCCTGTAGGCTTGGACTAAAACTATTTAGGTTGGTGCAAAAGTAATTAGTCTTTGCCATTAGTTTCATTAATACCAGCGTTTCTGGGCCTCCAGGTTGCAGAAGGCAGATGCTGGGACTTCTCAGACTCCATAATCATATGAGCCAATTCCTCATAATAAATCTTTTTCTAAGATAAATGCTGTATGTTCATATTTATATGTGGAAGCTTACAATTTGATCTCATAAAGGTAGAGAGTAGAAGACTCATTACTAGAGGCAGGGAAGAGTATTTGGGAATAGAGACAGTCAAAGGTTGATTAACAGATGCACAAGTACAGCTATACAAGAAGAATAAATTGTAGTGTTCTACAGCACTATAGGGTAACTATAATTACAAATAACTCATTGTGTATTTTAAATAAATAGAAAAGTGGATTTGAATGTTCTCAACACAAAAAATGATCAATGTTTGGGGTGATGGATATGCTAAGTATCCTGATTTAATCATTATAAATTATATACATGTATCAAAATATTATCCCATACACATGTAAAATTATGTGTCAATTAAAAATGATAATGAAGGTGAAGAAAGTTCATTCCCTATATCTATATATACGCTATTTGTTTTGTTTCTGTTAAGAGCCCTCACTAATATGAAGACATACTTTACCAGACTCAAATTGTCCAAGGCTCAAAGTTAATATTCTAGGAGTCAAAGACTAGTCATTTCTTTGAAACATGCAGGGTTTGAGCACCCGAAGTGTGCTAAGCACCCTAACTCTTTACTAAACAGGGACCCTCAAAGTCTTACATAAAAAATGAGCTTTAAAAGACTCATCTGCCTCTCAGTTAAATTCAGCCCTGCCTTGCCATCTTTCTTTTTCATCATATAGCAGAAATAGCACCTTACCCCATGGAGCTGACACTTCACTGCATTTCAGCCTCTTCAGGCACCTCACATCTTCCAGAGAATCCCTTTGCTTCAGAATTGTCTTTTATATTTTGAACCCCAGTGTTCAGTCAGATTTCACTTAGCTTTATATTTCTCTTCAACTCTTTTCTACATGAGAATAAATGTGTTCCATATTTGCTTTATCATATATTATGTTGACTTTGGTATTTATTCTTCATTTTCTTTTCACAAATCAATGTAGTTGTCATTTTCTACTAGTTGAACAAGATTGTTGCCAGTTTATTTCAGAATATAAACAAATATGTGGGAGCAAATATCCCACGACTCTGTGTTCCATGCACCATGCTAAGTATTTATTGAAAAATCTATAGCTGAATGCCAATTTTTGGTGTGATAACTGGTTCTTCACTGAGACAATGGCAATTTACATTTTGAAAACTTAAGGCAATTAATCATGAGATTTTGTTACATATTCCAATGTCAAATATTAAATAATGACTTTAATGGCAAAAGAAAGAATATCAGATTATTGCACTTGGTTTACTTTGTCACAAATGCATACATTATATAAAAGTATTTTTGGAATAATTTCTTGTAAAGCAAATTCTTTGTCTGAAATACTACATTTTCCAAGTACAACTTTTAAGAAATCTTACACAGATACAGAATTTTAAGGCTTTGATATAACATAATTACTTTAATAAACAAAATATTTTTCAAACCACAAAGAACTGCAATATTAGATGATAATCAATATTTCTTTCTTTTTTCTGCTTCTCTTACCCAAACGAGAAGAAACTAAATGCCTTTATTTCTACAGGGCATGTATCATTCAGGGTTCTCCAGAGAAACATAATAAGAAAAATATGAATGTGTGTATGTTTTTTATATATATAAATATAAATAAAAATATGTTATGATATATTTTATATATTATAAAATTTTATTTACTTATCTATTTGAAGAAATTGGTTTATGTGACTGTGGAGTCTGGTAAGTCCAAAATCGGGGCAGGTCATCAGGCTGAAAACTCAAACAGGAGTTCATAATTACACTGTTGAGACAGAACTCCATCTCAGAGAAAACTTAATTTTTGCCCTTAAGGTTTTGAACTGATTATATGAAGCCTACATTCATTATCAAGGGTCACCTCCTCCACTAAAAGTTACCAGATTGTAGATATTAGCCAAAACATCCAATAGTTTCACAGCAATACCTAGACTAGTGTTAGATACTCTAGCTTAGACACGGTGACACAAAAAAACTAACCATGCATCACAGGGTAGAAAACGGGTTTCTACCCATTTCATTTACACAATGAAGCATAAAATTTGTTTAACCAATGCAGATTATTACACCCGAAGATGCAAACAGCTATAGACTGTCAGCTAACAGCACTCTTTGCAGCTTAATGTAAATTCTATCCAAGGCTGATCCAGTACTTTTTCTTTAAGCTCACATACACTTTTGTGGACTATCTGAGTACTCTAAAACTGCATGCTGCATTTTATACACCAGACATTAAAACCCACAGAAGAAACAAAATAATTACATATCCCAAGATGGAAGGAGCATCATTGACTAAGGACAAATATAAATGTTACAGGCTTACAAAAATTAAATCAAAAGCCCAAATGAAAGGCTTTTGGAGAATTCCCAAAACAGCAAATGTTTCAATGTTGTGTTCAGAGGAAGTAGAAAGACAGAAAAGCTAACTGCAGTTTATGGAGTTCTGTAACAGATAAATGACTGTAATTCATAAACTCTGGTTTTGACTATGTATTACTTACCAAAAAAAACACTACCAAAGATATTTAAAAAGTAGAATTAACATTCATTTGATGTAATTAAAGCTGAGAATTCTCAAAAAGATGCTATGGAAGAATTCAACTGTCCTAAATTTCTGTCCTCTAATTCCAGGCGATTAGTAATTTACAGAAGAATTGACCAATATATTGTTAATTCCCAATCTGTAAGGAATAATTGAGAACATGAGAGATACTTGAAGAGGGTGAAAAGGGACACATTAGTAATGTCTTTAAAACAAACACAGACATTTTATATACCAGTGCTCTCTGGCAGGAATACACAGTAGAGCACATTTGTCATATTAAATTTTCTAGCTGTCACAATTAAAAACAAAAAGAAGCAGGTGAAACTACTCTTAGCAATATATTTTATTTAACCCTATACATCCAAAATAATATCATTTCTACATGTAATCAACATAAAATTACTAGTGAGCTATTTTACATTTTTAAAAATATTTGGCATGAATTTTCTACTTATACCTCAACTTGTACACAACATTTTTATTATGGAGTCAATAATCGAATATTAAAAATTAATTTTCTTTAATATTTTTATCTGTATTGAAGTTTTAAATTTTCAGTTCCATTTTGTCTAAGAAAAGAAAACGTACTGTCTCTTTTGTGAACACATGGATATTAATGGCAGATTAAAAGACAAGTTCAATAAATTGAAAAACAGCTTTAATTATATTGATATGAAAAAATAAATATTTTATTTTTGCAGTCAGTTTACATAACACTGTTGATTCTAATTAATGTCTTGACTATTGATTGTTAGAGGAATGTAAAAAAAATGGTTTTTTAAATATTTTTGTGGAATGGAAAATGTTCATTTCTACTTAAATTGTTATACCAGAATAGTTAAATTACATATAAGGTTTTCATTTTCTTCAGTTTCATAGTTATCTTATTTTTATGTAGTATATTATCATTGAGCAAATGAAAATCTCACTGCTACTATTTTCCTCTCATTTAAATTATTTTCTTCCGTGCATTAGTTTTCTCTCAGGTTAAACTAGAAAGGAAGATAACAGCACAGAAAATTGTTACAAATTTTTTCCATGGCATAACCAGTGAGTATGGCAAAAAGGAAAAAAAGAGATTGTTAAATTCATTGTATCTTTTATTTTTTATTTATATTTATTTATTTATTTATTTATTTATTTATTTTTTGATCAGAGTCTCGCTCTGTCGCCCAGGCTGGAGTGTCATGGCGCAAGCTCGATTCACTGCGATCTCCGCCTCCCGAGTTCAAGCAATTCTCCTGCCTCAGCCTCCTAAGTAGCTAGGATTACCGGAGTGCACCACCACACGCAGCTAATTTCTTTATTTTTAGCAGAGATGGGGTTTCACCATGTTGGTCAGGCTGGTCTCAAACTCCTGACCTCGTGATCTGCCTGCCTCAGCCTCCCAATGTGCTGGGATTACAGGCGTGAGCCACCGCACCCGGCCTCATTGTATCTTATTTAACAGTTCTATAACCTGTCTATATTCTGTGGCATTTACACCTATATAATGAATGATTATAGCAACAATATGCATGACATTTGTTAATAGAATTTTCTTTGTAAAACAGACAATTATATTTAATATATATCATACAGTCAAATGATTCAATAAAGGAAACATTAATTTCCTCTCTTATGTATTAAAAATCTTATTTGACAAATATAAATGATTCAAATATTTCTACCCCACAAGTTTGATATTTTTTAGCTGTAGATTGAAATTTTGTTGTAAATTTAAAAGGCTTTGTAGACAAAACTTTCTCCCCTTTCCTAACTAACCTTTGATGTTGTTATAAATATGTTTTATCATCAACTATTTGGTGCTTTAAGATATTTAACTTTTTGTAAACTTTCTTTTTTAGGGTTTACTTCTTTATTTCCAACAAATTTCTATAAATTAAATGGTAGTTTACTTTACCATTTACTGATCTAAAATACTTTTATTTTTGTGTTAGAATCCAAGGCATTTTAATCCTTGTACAAGCTTATACGTTTAGCTCCTATTGAATGATAATTTACAATTTTATAGCTAGATATTATATTGTGACTGAAGGTGACTAAATCCATTAGTTTTTTTGATTGTTGAAAATAAACTTTTCAAATTTATTATGCATTTTCTAGACACATCCCCATATTGCCCATATAATATTGTTCCTTTTTTAGTTTCCTGAGGTGAAAGATTAGGTTATTAATTTAATATAGTTTTTTATGTCATTTACAGCTATAAATTTCCCTTCTCAGCAATTATGATAATCCTATAAATTTTGGTGTGTATGGCTTGGTTTTAATTTATGTCAAAATACTGTTCTAATGAACATTATGATTTCTTAAGTGATCCATTGCTTATTTAGGAGGGTGCTGCTTAATTTGCACATATTTGTAATTTCCACATTTTCTTTTTTATTAAGTTTTAATTTAATCCTACTATCACTGGAGAACATAAGTTATATGATTTCAATCTTTTTGATTTATTGAGCCATGTTTTGTGGCCTAACACTGTTTATCCCAGAGAATGTCCAAGTGTACTTGCGAAGAATGTGTACTTTGCTGTTGTTGGTAGGACTGTTCTATACATTTCTGTTACATTAGTTTAATTTGCAGTATTATTCTACTTTCTTGTTGATCTACTATTTAGTTTTTCTATCCATTACTAAAATTGTGGTATTGAAGTTTCCAAATATTATTGTTGAATTGTCCATATCCTCTTCAATTACGTCAGCCTTTCCTTCATGTATCTTGGGGCTCTGCTATTAGGTTGCATATATGTTTAAAATTGTTGTATTTTATAATACGTCAACTTTTTTGTCATGATAAAATGGCCACCTTTGTCTCTAGTAACATTTTATCCATATAGTCAATTTAGTCTAATATTTTTAAAGCCACTTTTTCCAAGGCATATCTTTTCCTATCCTTTTATTTTCAAACTATTATGTCTTTGAATCCAAAGCAGGTTTCCTATAGACTGTACACAATCAGGCCACAGATTTTGATTAATCCTGCTTATCACTGTCTTTTAGTTACAGCATTTATTCCATTAACATTTAGTGTTATCACTAATAGATAAGATTTGTGTCTGATTTTTATTATGTGTTTTCTATATGTCTTAGTCTTCTGTGTTCCCTTACTCATGTATTATTGTGGCATTTTTGTATTGAATAGTTTCTGCAATACCATTTTAATTTACTTGTTTTTAATTGATTTTTTCAATCTATTTTTAGCTATTTCCCTGGGGAATACAATTAACATGTTACTTTCTAATAATCTATATTTAATTAATACCAACTTAATTTTAATAATATATAACATTTCACGTATTTAACTTAATTCCCTCCTCCTTTATGCTGTTATTGCCATGAAAATCGATATTTATTCACCATGTACTCAACAAAGATTTATAATCATTCATTGTCCTTTAAATATAAAATGTATTTAAATTGGCATTTAAATACTATAGTTGATTTTTAGAAAGCTACAAACAAAAATACATTTGTATAGTCTTTTGTATTTACCTCTGTGGTTACATTTACTGATGCTCTTTATTTATGTAGATTTGATTTACTTTCTAGTGTGCTTTCATATCACCCTTGGGGACTCTCTTTTATATTTCTTGTAATCAATGCAGTTACTGACACACCCTCTCAATTTTTGATTACCTAGGAAAGCCTTAACTTCTTCCTAATTTTTGAACAATATCTGGATTCCATATCTGGATATATAATTTTTTTCTTGAAGGTCCTTTGTTTTCAGAACTTTGAATGTATGACACTACTGTCTTCCGGCTTTCATAATTTTTGCAGAGATATCAGCTGTTAAGCTTATTGAGCGAATCTTGTTAATGCAATAAGTTGCTTCTTCTGTTTTTGCTATTTTCTCCATCTTTGTCATTCAACAGCTTAGTTATAATAGATCTAGAAGTGAATGTCTTTGTGTCGTATTTAGAGTTCAGTGAGCTTTTGGATTGTGTTGTTTAATGTTTTCATTAAATTAGGGAAGTTTATGGGCATTCTTTCTTTAGATATTTATCTTCCTCTTTCTCTCTCTTTCTTTCTCTCCTTTGTAGGAATTCTCATTATGCAGATGTTGGTATAGTTGATGATGCCTCAAATGTCTCTGAACATATTTTTATTCTTCTTTACTCTTTTTTCTTTTAGTTTCTGAAACACAAAATAAATCTCACTTGTTTTGTCTTCAATTTTGCTAATTCTTCTTTTCTGCCTGCCTAGGTCTTCTATGATTCCTTCAGTAATTTTTTTAGTTCAATTATTGTGTTTTTTAATTCAAGAATTTCTACTTACTGTCCTTGTCTTATAATTTCTGCCTCTTCATTGATATACTTTATTTGATGAGGCTTCATTATTATAATTTCTTTTAGTTCTTTAACATATTTTCCTACGGTTCTTTGGACACATTTTAAAAAGCTGATTTAAACTCTTTGCATAGTTAGTCCAATGTCTGTGCTTTCTCAGGCATTTAATTGATTGCTTTTTCTTGTGTATGGCTCATGTTTTCTTGTTTCTTTGCATGTGTTATTTTGACATCAACTGGACATTTAATTAATATAATGTGGCAACTCAAGAAATCAGATTCTCCGCCTCCACAGGATTTGTTTTTGTTAGTGTTTATTCTTATTGTTGTTGATGGTAGACTATATAGTGACTTTTTTTTTCTTTTTTTTTTTGAGACAGAGTCTCGCTCTGTCGCCTAAGCTGGAGTGCAGTGGCGTGATCCTGGCTCACTGCAAGCTCTGCCTCCTGGGTTCACGCCATTCTCCTGCCCTAGCCTCCTGAGTAGCTGGGACTACAGGCGCCCGCCACCGTGCCCGGCTCATTTTTTTTATTTTTAGTAGAGATGGGGTTTCACCATGGTCTCGATCTCCTGACTTTGTGATCCGCCCGCCTCGGCCTCCCAAAGTGCTGGGATTACAGGCATGAGCCACCGCGCCCGGCCTATAGTGACTTTTCTAATTAATGTTTTAAATCTTCTGTCATGCATGACCACTAGCATCTATACTTTTATGTGTTAGTAGTCTAATAGTGGTATTACATGCATTTCCTTAAACATTTGGAACCAATAACTCTGACAAGCTTTTCTGAGAAGTTATGTATGCATGCATGTATATTGGAGCACATCATGAACTCTCAGGAAGGGGGCTGGGACCTGTGTCCTAGCGTTCACTTTTTATTAGCGCAGATCTTCGAGTTCAGAGATTAAGGTCTTTTCTTATCTTTGTAGAGATGCAGACAGTTCTGGGCAAACACAGAGCCCTAAACATATGCATGATGTTCTAGAATTAAAGAAATATTGTAGCACTTTTTAAAGCCCATATGTATATATCATTTACTAGCTTTTGAAAAAAATAGGTTTTTGGTTACAATATTACAATATTATTTTTCCATCTTACATCTACCACCTCAGGTAGCCACAAATACAGCTAAACAATGGACTCTAATTGTTTATAGCAAATGCTCCTCTGAGAAAAGGTTTTACACACTGACTGATCACTGCATTAGCTCCAATAAAGACAGCTTTGAATGTGGCATCCTATACAGAACTGCCAACAGGAATAATTAATCACAGTTCTCTGGAAATGTGACTTCAAAGAAGCTCTAACCTTATTTTTTTCCTTTCAGCTCCAGAAATATGTTGAGTTTTTTTTTTTTTTTTTTTTTTTTTTTTTTTTTTTTAAACCTAATTATGGTCTGTTGATTTTTAAGTCTACTTTGGAACTTTGGAGTTGAATTAGGAAGGATGAAATAGGGAATGTTAAAATGGCACAAAGTTATTGTTTGCAAAAATTCAGCTATTTCACTTGAATAAATGGTTTCCAGATTGTTGATACTTTTGTTAACTTCCAGGATTCTGAAAAATTTGATTCTGACATATTTTTGTCAGTTTTGTTGTTGCTTTTATGATGGAGAAAATTTATAGAATTTCCTACTCTGCTATTCTTTCTGGTATCACTCATCCAGTTTATTAATTAAAATATAAAAGTCATAATTGTACTAATAAACACCATCAATTATACCAAGTTGGCATCTGTAGAATATTTTACACAAAAATAGCAAAATACATATTTTTCTCAAGCTCTCATGTAATATTTACCAATATAGAAAATATCTGGAGGAACAGAACATATCTTAACAAATTTAAAGTAATTGACATCACATTCTGTCTTCTGAGAACACAATGAAATGAAAACTAGTAATCAATAATAGAAAGATAAGTAGAAAAACCTAAATAAATGAAGATTAAACAACACACTTCTAAATAACATAGAAAGTCTTAAAATAAATTAAAATGTATTTCAAACTAAATGACAAAAATAATAAAACATTAAAATTTTTTAGGATACAAAGTTGTGGATGGGGAAAATGTATAGCATTAAAGGCATATGTGAGGAAGAAGAGATATCAAAAATTAATATCTGAAGCTTCCTCCTTAGGTGACTAGAAAAGATCAACAAATTAAATGCAAACTAGGTAGAAAAAAATAATGAAAATTAAAGCAGAAATCAATAAAATTAATAACAAGCTAATAGAGCAGATCAGCAAAACAAAAAGCCGCTTCTTTAAAAAGAACAATACAATTGATAAATCTCTAGAAAAGATAATAAAAAGAAGAGACAAAAACATATTACTAATTTCAGAATTTAAACTGGGGCAATCACTACTGATCCTACAGACATTTAAAGCATAATAAAGGTATACTAATAACATTTCTATGCTCACTAGTTTGATAAACGTAGATGAATTGAACAAATTTCTTAAAAGACGCAATGTCTCCAAAACTTATACTAGGAGAAATACAAAATCTGAATAGAACTATATTAATAAACTCCCAAATCAGAATGTAACAGATGTGCTCACACATAATTCTATGAAGCATGTAAGGAAGAAATTATACCAATTATCTATAATCTCTTCCAGAATACAGAAGCAGAAAGAATACATTTTAACTAATTCTGTAAAGTCAACATTACCCTCATACCAAAACCAATGACATTAAAATAAATAAAAACTACAGATCAATACCTCTCATGAACATAGAGCCAAGTCCTGGAAGACATATTAGCAAATTAATGTGGCAATGTTTAAAAAAGTCTTATACATCACAGTCAAGTGGGATGTATTCCATGTATGTAAGGGTGGTTAAACACTGAAAAATCTATTAATGTAATCCATTATATCAACAGGGCTAAAGAAGAAAATTACATGATTATATAAATAAATACAGAAAAAGCATCTGACAAAATCCAATACCCATTAATGATAAAGACTCTCAACAGAATAGGAAATTATGGGAAATTACTCAACTTGAAGAACATCTAAAAAATTGTCTTAATGGTGAAACTAGATAGTATCTCACTAAGATCAGGAGCAGGGCAAAAAGTTTCATTCTCACCACTCCTAGTACATTGCAATAGGAGTTTTAGCTAGTGCAAAAAGATAAGAAAGGTAAATAAAAGTTATTCAGATTGGGAAAGATAAAAGATTACTTTTTCTTTACACACACCAAAAAAACCTATTGAAATTAAAAGTGACTATAGCAAAGCCACAGGATACAAGGTTAACACACAAAAGTTGGTTGCTTTATAAATGTGTCAGCAATGAATAATTAAAATTTAAAATAAAAAATACCATTTACATTAGCACCCACCAAAACATTCTCATGTATAAATCTAACAAAACACATACAGGAAACTACAAAACTTTAAAATTTTTAAATATTCAAATAAATGATGAGATATTCTATGTACATGGATAGGAAGACTTGATATTAATAAGATACCAGTTCTTACCAACTGAGTCTAGATTCAGTAGAATTCCAATCAAAATCATGGCCAGTTATTTTGTGGCCATCTACAAACTGATCCTAAGGTTTATATACAAAGGCAAAAAAACACACACTGGCTTTGTCAGTGACTTTGTAAAAGAAACACCAAAAGCAAAAAATTATAAGCTGAAAACAATATGAAGATGACAAATAAGCATAAGAAATCATGCTTAAAATCATATATCTTTAGAGAATTGGAATTTAAAGAAACAATGTGAGCCAGTACACATCTATCAGAATGGCCAAAACCAAAAACACTGATACCACCAAATGTGAAGTAAAAGGAACTCCTATTCTTTGCTAGTGGAAATGCAAAATGGTACAGCGACGTTAGAACAGTTTGACAATTTCTTATAAAATTAAACATACTCTTACCATGTGATCCAGCAATCATTCTCCTTAGAATTTACGCAAATAAACTGAAAACTGTTCACACAAAAACCTTCACAGGAATGTTTATAGTAGCTTTATTCATGACTGCCAGAGTTAGAAATAATCAAGATGTCCTTCAATCAGTGAATTAATAAACAAACTGTGAACATCCACATGATGAAATATTGCTCAGTGATAAAAAGAGATAAGCTATCAATCCACCAGAAGACTTAGAAGAACCTTAAATGCATATTTCTAAGTGAAAAAAGAAAACTACATGACATTGTGGAAAAGGCAGAATTCTGGAAACAGTAAAAATATTAGTGGTTGCCAGGGGTTCAGGAATAGTGACAGAGAAATAAATAGGTGGGACAAAATTAAGCATGATACTATAATGATGAAATCATGATATAATACATTGACCAAAACCCCTATGATGTAAAATAGAAAGAATAAACTCTAACATAAACTATAGCCTTTGGTTAATATTAATCTATCAATATATACTCATCAATTATAACAAATGTACTACACTAATGTAAAATGTTAATGGGAAGGGAAAATGAAGTTGAGGGAGAGAGGGTATACAGAAACTGATTGTACTTTTCACTCAGTTTTTTTTTTTTTTT
>NW_012110030.1:6122183-6124444 GCF_000951045.1 Mandrillus leucophaeus | reverse complement strand
TGCTCCACCCAGCTCACCAGCAGTCAGAAGTTAAGGTTATCTCCCTTGTACCTTGATCATTGCTGTTATCCTGCAATTTTTTCAAGGTGCCCAGATTTCATATTGTTCAAGCACACATGCTCTACAAACAATTTGTGCAGTTAACGCAATCATCACAGGGTCCTGAGGTGACATACATCCTCTTCAGCTTACGAAGATGATGGGATTAAGAGATTAAAGTAAAGACAGGCATAGGAAATCACAAGGGTATTGATCGGGGAAGTTATAAGTCTCCATGAAATCTTCACAATTTATGTTCAGAGACTGCAGTAAAGACAGGAGTAAGAAATAATAAACATATTAATTTGGCGGAACTAATAAATGTCCATGAAATCTTCACACTTTATGTTCTTCTGCCATGGCTTCAGCCGGTTCCACCATTCGGGGTGCCTGACTTCCCACAACAGTTATACCATTACACATCCCCTGGCAACAACCAAGCTTCTCAGAATGTTCCTGTTTGGTTATTTACTACATGATAGAATAAATATGTGTATATATCAAAAACATATCAGATAGAAGAAAACAAATTTGTAGGGTTAATTTTCATTGCTTATTTCAAAGTTCTAGTCAATAGATGCTTATAACAATTAATTGTTTTACACTAAAATAACTAAGAAAAATGTCCTTAGCCAAGATAAATTTTGTCAATTTGTTCATGATATAATTTGCTTGTGATAAAATAGCCCAAGCCTGAATTCATTATATAGATAGAATTAGCATAATCATAAAGTAAAAAACAAGTTAGCATCGTATGAGAATGTTTTAGGAAAAGTAAGTTATTTCTGTTTTTATTTGTATTGAAATCCATACTTTAAAATTCATTAACTTTCTTACATGTGGCTACTAATAGCCACTGTTTTAACATCTAAAATGTAACCAGGTCTAGGAAATACATTTAACAAAATGTAGTGGGGCAAATTATCCTATTTCTATTATTTCTACAGAAATATTTAGATGTACCATTCATTCCATTCATAGAGTGTGTGTGGTGTATTATGTGTATAAATTATATATGTGTCAGCCCTCATACGGTTTGCAACCCTGTTTTAATCACTTTCAAGGTAAGGTTTTTTTTTTTTGTTTACCATTGTTTAGAAATTAATCACTGTCATTGCATTGTTAAGAGAAAAAAATAATAAGACATTGACAAAATGGCTACAATTTGTGCAGACTGTATAAAAATTAGATTATGCATAACCAGACCAAAAGCTTAAATATATTACTTCAGTAACCCTTTTTCTGATTGCTACATGAAAAGTGGTGTTCAAGAAAAAAATAGATGTCTCTTGCAAATGCAAAATAAGAAAAATGCTTCCACAGTTATGTTTTAAAGGGAACTCTTTCTATGTATAATAGACACACTCCACTGCCTATTTCAAGAAAAATTGGTAAGGCAATAATATCTCAAGTTTCTACAGTGTGACTTTCTATTATTAATGTAGTGAAGGGTACATCTCTTCTAATTAATTTGGTAGAGTATGTTAAGAATCCAGACAGATGAAACATTTCTTTGCACTCAAGGAAAACAAATGAGTGCGAGCAAATTAGTTTTAAAAGGATGGCATTTAAAAATAGAAACACCTAGCAGATTTACTTGGGTGCCATTCACTGTAATCGCTTCTTATAATAGCTTTTTTAAATGCTAATTTAGTACCAGGAACTGTACTCATCTAATTTTCATAACAATTCAATGAGGTAAGTTGTTATTATCTTTCATTTTATTGATGAATAGTTTGAGAGTCAGAGATAGTAAGCCACTTGTCCAGGGTCACAGAGCCAGAAAATACAGGAGGTGTGAAATGAACTCAGAAATATAATTTTAAATCTTTGAACAGTTGCTCTATATTGTCAGTCAATGGAAAAATCTGTTTGGGTTGTAATACTTTACCACCGGCATTCATTCAATCCTGTTTTCATATAGCAAGCATTTACTGAGCAAAACTACGTGCCAAGCAATAAACTAGGAATGAGCTAGGATTGGGAATAAAGAAAACAAAGGGTTTACAATCCTGTAAGGAAGATGCATATTTTAGTCAAAAATTGCAATCCATTTAAAAAATTTCCTTTGAAATTAAAGTCAAGTTTAATCGACAAATCATAATGTATACATTTATGGGGTCGAATGTGATGTATTTTGATATACATATACAACGTGGAATGTTTAACTCCATTTAATCAACATATCCATGATCGTAACTTACTTATTTATTTATTTATTT
>NW_012110030.1:6117400-6118728 GCF_000951045.1 Mandrillus leucophaeus | reverse complement strand
TTTTTTTTTTTTTTTCCTGTAAACCTGACTGCTCTGAAAAATAATTTCTTAAAAACAGCATTTTTTGTTTGCCGCTATCGGTAAATGTCAATGCTAGTGTATGAAATGTTGCACTACATCTTCTTTGAGAATCTCTTTTTTGTTTGTTTTTCTGGTCATAGACCTTGCTTCTTCATCTCCACTTGATCAGGAGCAGTGGCATACTTCCATTTTAATGGTTTTAATTTGACATCCTAGAGAAGATTTAACAGTATTGTTCAGTTTTTGTAAATAATTTTTTTTAGTCTATCTTTTATAGAGATCATGGTCTCCTCCAGTGACCCTCCACCCCATATACTCTCTTGTCTATTTGTAGTGCATAGACTTTAAACTGAAAGTGAATCCTTTTTTTGTGCAGCACCAATACTCTTGGTTATATATAGGGGGGAACCCACCCCTGGTAGTCAACGCGGGCTCTTTTCTATTTCCCTAAGCATCGGCAGGTCTGAGAAATAAAGGGAAAGAGTACAAAAGAGAGAAATTTTAAAGCTGGGTATCTGGGAGAGACATTACATGTCAGCAGGTTCTGTAATGCCCCTCAGCCCTAAAACCAGCACGTTTTTATTAGCGATTTTCAAAAGGGGAGATAGTGTACGAATAGGGTGTGGGTCACAGAGATCACATGCTTCACAAGGTAATAAAATATCACAAAGCAAATAGAGGCAGTTTGAGATCACAGGACCACAGGACCGGGTGAAATTAAAATTGCTAATGAAGTTTTGGGCACACATTGTCATTGATAACATCTTATTATGAGACAGGGTTTGAGAGCAGACAAATGGTCTGACCAAAATTTATTAGATGGGAATTTCCTCGTCCAAATAAGCCTGGGAGTGCTATGGGAAACCAGGGGCTTATTTCATCCCTTTGTCTACAACCGTAAAAGACAGCCACCCCCAAAGCGGCCATTTCAGAGGCCTCCCCTCAGGGACACATTCTCTTTCTCAGGGATGTTCCTTGCTGAGAAAAAGAATTCAGTGATATTTCTCCTACTTGCTTTTGAAAGAAGAGAAATATGGCTCTGCTCCACCCAGCTCACCAGCAGTCAGAAGTTAAGGTTATCTCCCTTGTACCTTGATCATTGCTGTTATCCTGCAATTTTTTCAAGGTGCCCAGATTTCATATTGTTCAAGCACACATGCTCTACAAACAATTTGTGCAGTTAACGCAATCATCACAGGGTCCTGAGGTGACATACATCCTCTTCAGCTTACGAAGATGATGGGATTAAGAGATTAAAGTAAAGACAGGCATAGGAAATCACAAGGGTATTGATCGGGGAAGTTATA
>NW_012110030.1:6099937-6115020 GCF_000951045.1 Mandrillus leucophaeus | reverse complement strand
GCTGGGATTACAGGCTTGAGCCACCGCGCCCGGCCTTATTTATTTATTTTTGAGACAGGGTCTCAGTCTGTCATCCAGGCTGGAGTGCAGTGGCATGATCATGGTTCACTGCAGCCTCAAGTTCCCATTGTCAAGCGATCCTCCCATATCAGCCTCCTGAGTAGCTGGGACTACAGGCACATGCCACCATGCCAGGCTATTTTTTTTTTTTTTTAATTTCCTGTAGAGAAGGGCCCACTATATTGCCCAGGCTGGTCTGGAACTATGGACTTAAGAGATCTTCCCAGCTTGGTGTCCCAAGTGCTGGGATTACAGGTGTGAGCCACCACAATTGTCATTACCTGTCATTTGTATGGTGAAACATTTAAAATGTACTCTTAGTAATTTTGAAATATACAATACACTATTATTGACTATACTCACTCTGTTGTATAATAGATCTCAAAACGTATTTCTCTCTGAATCTAAAACTTCATAATTTTTGACAATTCCCTATTCTATCCTCCTTTGCAATGCACACTTCCGAAAGCCATCATTCCCCAATCTATTTTTATGAGTTCAACTGTTTTAGTCTACCTGTAAGTGAGATCATGCAGTAGTTGTCTTTCTACTCCTGGTTTACTTCACTGAGCATAATGTCCTCTAGGTTCATCCATGTTGTGAAAAATAACAGAATTTCTTTCTTTTATAAGACTGAATAGCATTCCCTTTTTTATACATAGTACATTTTATTCACTTATTGAATAATATACACTGAGGATGATTCCATATCTTGGCTACTGTGAATAAAGGTACAGTGAACATGAGAGCGTAGATATATTTTTAACATATTAGTATTAATTCCTTTCGATATGTGCCCAAAAATGGAATTTCTGGATCCTGTAGTAGCTCTATTTTTTTTTTTTTTTAGAAAATTCCATGCCATTTTCCATAATGTCTGTACTACTTTACATTTTCACTAACAAGTTAAAAAGTTCCCTTTCCTCCACATCTTTCATCTTTTTCATAAAATCCACATTAACAGGTGTAATATTTTACTCATTGTGGTTTTCTCAGTTCTGTAGTAGTATAGCATTTGAGGTAGACCTCAAGGGGATGTATCAGTCTTATTCTTGTGTTTTGGGATATTTTCAGAGTTATTCTTTCTGTGGATACTTGCTAATTGCATTTCTGTAAGTGAGACCAGACAGCGACAACAGCTACTTTGCCATCTTACTGACATCACTCCACAGAAAATTTTTTAATAATAAGTTGGTTAGCAAAGGGCAAGGATGCATATTAGCATAGTGTAGCTAAAAGTCGACAGGATAGTGGAAAGTTTCGGGATTCTGGCACAAGCTGAACCTTTTGGAAATAGTTGGGCTGGAGGTGGGTAAGGTCAGCCCATATCACTTGAGCATGGAGCAGTGTGTGACTGCTGATCAAACTTTGGGTATGGTGTGAGAAACAAAGGAACATCCAATTCAGTGTTCACTGTGATACAGAAAGCAAGAATGAAGTCCAGAGCAAATGACCAGAAAAAGAAAACAGGAAAGACAGAACAAGTCTGGGTCCAAGCTTAGAAATATGTATACTGAGAGAAAAAGAGAAAGTGACTGCAAAAGTTGTTGTGAGAAGGTAATGATGAATGACTCCAAGCCAGTCTGACCACTATCCATTGATATTTTCATATTACGTTTTCCTGTCCTTTGCAAATGACCATGTTTCTTTAGAGTAATCCTATCTTTTTACACCACCATCAATACACTACTCATTTCTATCTTCTCTTAAACTATCTCCATTTCTCCCTTAAATTTACAGACCACTTCGATAAATAATGCAATCTCACATTTTAAAAGTTTTAAAACAAGAAAATCTAAGTAATATACTTTATTAACCTAAAACCTATCTTGCAAATCTATCTAAAAATAAAGCAAGCCTAGGTAACAGGGTGAAATCCCATCTCCACAAAACATTATTTTTTAATTGGCCAAGCCAATTTTAGTAGCTGGGACTATAATACATGCCACCTTTAGTCCCAGCTACTCTGGAGGTGGGAGGATCACTTGAGCCCACGAGGTTGAGGCTGCAGTGAGTACTGATTGTGTCACTGCACTCCAGCCTGGGTGACAGAGCGAGAACTTATCTCAAAAAATAAACCAATAAATAAATAAAGAGAATGTTTAACAAACAATACAAAATTATGCTTATCACTGAGGAAGGGTAAGGCAGAGGAGAAAATAACTATATTCTTGATTATGACCTGAGCAGGACAAGAAGGTACTTTTAAGCTAATGACAATTGTGTATTTCTTGATCTGAGTTGCATTTAAGATCATTTCATTATAATCTTTTAAATTTATCATATATCCTAATAATTATGTTTATATATTTTATATTTTATAACAATCATTACAAACATTAGAAAGAATTAACTCCCCAAAGGAAAACAAGCATATATATATGGCAAGAAAGTGTGAAATAACAGGATCTAGTTGGAGGAAATTACCAGTAAATTTGTGTACACAAGGAGGAAATAATAAAAGGAGCCCAGTGGCCAGGTCAGAACCAGAAAGTGAATGGTCTTCAGAGTCCAGAAAATTGCTCATGTTCCCAAAAGCTATAGGTAGATACAGCAACATGTTAACAATGTTAACCAGATAACTTATCAATTAATGACAACAAATAATATTGTGTATATCTGGAAGACACTAATTATTTTAAACATTTAACAAATATTTACTGAGTATTTGCTAGGCATATGATCCAGATACTAGTGAATAAAGACAAAGAAAAAACAATTCTTGCCTTCATGGAAATTGGATTTTCATGTCAGGAGAAGGTAATACATCTATAAATATATTAACAGTTCTATTTTGTAACGATAAAAAGAGGCACAGAAAATTATAAAGCAGAGAGCATCTCTTCAGAGTAACAAGGAGATTAAGAAATTAAATAGGACAGTTAACAAAGGTCTCCCAAAGAAGATCGAATAGGTGAGGAGGGAGCTGAAGCAATCTCAGAGCAAGTAGAGGCAAAGGGAGCAGCAAATCCAACTCACTTCCCTCAGGATGAAGTATGCTCGTGGGGTGTGAAGAACATGGAGATCAGTTTCACTGGACCTAAGTGACAGACAGGGACAGTGGGAACAGATGAGGTGGAGGGGAGGCAAAGACCGTAAAAGGACTTGTTGACTTTTTACTGCCCCTGGCTTATACTTAGAGGGATGCCAGCTGTTAGTGTTGAGCAGAGGAGTGACTTGTTCTAATTTAAGTTTAACACTGCTATGTTAGGGAAGCAGGTGAAGTTAGGCTACTGTCATAATCCAGGTGAAAGATAATGTTGGCTTGGCCTATGACAATTGCAGTGGAAGTGACGAGAGTTCTGGATACATTTTAAACCCTAAAGAAGTTATTGTTTTATTAAGTGAGGATAGTAAAGGAAAGGAATTTGAAGCCAATTTTAAAGTTTTGGGTTTTGTTTGTTCTCCTAAAGAATAGGAATAATTAATTTCTCATTAATTTACAGGAAAATGATTTTGGAAACAGCAAATATGGGAAAAAGTTCATGAGCTCAATATTTGGTATACTGCATATGTGATGCCTATATGACATGCAAAGAGACATATTCAGTATACAGTTAGAAATGTAAGTTAAAAGTGTAGAGAAGAGCTTCTGAAATAAAGGAGTAATTTTGAGAAACTTCAATATATATACTACTTAAAGCCTAGTTTCTGAGTGAAATCATGAATAGAGTGAAGTAGATTTGAAAGTAGGGAAGGGAAAAGTGATAGGAATTGCCAAGTGAGGGAAATTAGAAATAACTAGCAAGGGAGTCTGAAAAGTGGCCAATGATCCAAGGAGGTAGGATAGGGGCAATGTAGTATCCTGGAAGTAAAGTGTAAAATATGTTTTAAGGAAGAAAGGATGCTCAAAATGTCAAATTTTGTTGATCACGGGAGATGAGGCCAAAGCCCTTTTCCTTTTCTCCCAGTGAAGCTTCCCTCAGAAAATAGAAGTTTGCCCACTGACATCTTATTTGGAACAATATAAAATAAAAATATAAGTATCTTGTTTTCGTTTAACCTTCAAATTCCATCCTCTGTTTTACGTAATTAAGATATTTTCTAAATAATTATCATAGTAACAGTAAACACTTATTGAATATATATTTAATACACTGTAATGTGTTAAGTACATTATAAATATAAGCCTAGCAATTTTCATCTTCTGGAGAAAGCGTAAGCATCATTCTTTTTCCTTTCATCAGAGAAGGAAATTGAATTTAACAGGAGTTAAATTAATTACTTAAAATTATACAACTGTAAAAGATAAATTTATCAGTAGTTTATTGCTTACTACTCCATTTTGTACACTACATTTGTTTTTTCCCCCTTACTCCAAAAATGCATGCTCTCTTTTAACTGTGACTTCCAAAATGAACGCATCCAGTTTAGACTGAACCCTACCTAAATGTTTCTTCATTGATTTCACTTTACCTATTATGGAAATTATATACTTCATAAAATCATTTTAAAATTATATTTCCCCCAAATATAATGTGGGTTCTGAGGGGCAGAACTACGTCTATCTTTTCATCTTTGCATCTTAGTACTTAATACAGTGATCAGAACATAGTAAATTATCAGTAAATATATTTTAAAAGATTGAAACCTGAACATCAAAACCAGATATATTTCCAAAGACTTATCAGTGCTACTATAAATAACCTTCCTCAATTCACAAACCTGATCACTGTTAGGAGTTCATATCCAGTGGATTTAGCTATAATTAAAAATAAATACAATTTCTGCTGGTAAGTTTCTAGGTTTTTACATAGCTTAAATCCTTTAGATTTTACAAGAATTCTGTTGTAATACGCTATTTACGTAAAAGTGAAACCAGAGTTTCCCAACATGGAAAAAGCTAAATAATACATTTCAGGAAAAGAATTGGTAGATTATTAAGTAATTTGTAATGGTCCATGTATTTTCTCTAAATACTTATTCTCAACAAGATGACAATAATTATCAAGCACCCTGAAAATGCACAGAAAGATGATTAGCAATTGTTCTATTACACATCGTCCTGGATTAATATCTCTGATGATTAGGGTTAATATGGGACTTTCTGACCAAACAAGATATCATAGACCTATACCTTTTTTTTCCTACCTGCTAAGTAAAACTATAAACTTGGTAAGGAGGCCAGAGACAACGACACTGAAAGATATGGTCCTTGGCAGGCAGAGGTGGTGGGATTATCTGACAAAGATTAAAATCAGCTCTCATTAAAAATGCTTCAACAATCAAATACATATTATCTTGAAAAAAAAAAAAGTAAAAAGAAAATCTTAGCAAAATAAGAAAGATACAAATGAAAGTTATAGAATTACAACATACAATGACAACATGAAAAAACACTCATAGGATGGGCTAGAGTGCAGACAGAAGATAGAATCAATAAACTGAAGGAAAGAACAGTAGAATACATTCAGTCTGAAATATAGAGAAAATAGACTGAAAAGATAAGATGACCAAAGCCTCAGAGACCTGCAGAACAATGCAAAAACATCCAGCGTTTATAGTATCAGAGTCCTAGAAGGAGAGGGAAAAGAGTGTTGTTGAAAGAGTATTTGAATGCATGATGGCTGGAAACTTCCCAGTGGCAAAAGACACAAACCTACAGATCGCTATTTCTTGAACCCAAATATGATAATCACAAAGAAATTCAGAGAAATTCATTCCAATACGCCTCATAAACAATTTTTTAAAATAAACACTTTTAAAATATTGAAAGGTGCCAGAGAGAAATGATTTCTTAATTATAATGGGTATATCAATTTGCATAACAATAGATTTATTCTTGTTATCAAAACAGTCCATGAAACCATGAAAGCCAGAAGGAAATATAGCTAGAAGGCAAATGCTAGAATGAAATCTATAGCTTGTAAACCTATCCTTCAGAACTGAAGGGGAAATAACACTTTGTCAGCTCAAGAAAAGACAATCTGGATTCTTGCTACATGGATTTTGACAATAAGTTTATAATTTGGATTCTTGCCACATGGATTTTGACAATAAGTTTATAATTTATAACTGAAATAAATAAATATCATAGTTGTTTATGGTTTTTCAAAAACATGCAACCTTCTTTTCCTTTCTTTTCATATTATTTTAAGAATGGAAAGTTAAAACTTTTTTCTTTATTTTATTTATTTATTTTTGATTGGCTCAACTTATATGTATCTTTATACTCTGCATTATTTTGTGTAAATGTAAATACAGTTATGTACATAAAATTATTTAAGAATAAATCAAAGTATAAAATAAAGAGAGAATTTCTTACAAAATGGATGTTGATTTACATACAAATTAATAATGCTTTTTAGAGAAAAAGTAAGTTCAAGTAAATTGTAAATACATGCCTTGCATTTGTAATGTTCATTAGAACTTACAGATATTTTCTTAATTGCTGATGAATTCTCAAAACACCTCTATGTGGAAGGCCCAACATCACCAGAGGAAGCAGGGTGACTTCATAGTAAGTTTGAGCTCTACTTTAACCATGTAAGCCTGTTTTGAATACTGGTTCTAATTTCTACTAGCCTACATAATTTTGGACAATGAATTTAACTTCTGTTTTATAATTTCCTCCTTTGCAAATGAGAAATGAATATTTATTCTTATTGTCAATAAGAATATTACATGACACAATTCATATAAACTTGTGCTTAACATTGTGCCTGGCATATTTCAGATATTTAAAATGGTTTCAAGAAGAAGAAACAAATGAGGAGGCCTGGTTAAGGAAGCTTAGCTAATTTGCTCAATCTTCAGAATCGAAAATGATGTGAGTGGTACCAAGATAAAGTTACCAGAGTTTCCTTTATTATTATTTAGCTCATTTTTCCATGCTGAGAAAAATGGGAATTGTTGATTTTCAAACAAATAACAATTTCATGAAAGCCTCTTTAAAAGCAGGTACAGAGCAACTAAGCCCATTTATAGCATTCTGTAATCACAGTAACCTTGCAGAGTTCCAGAGAGAGAGAGAGGGGAAGTGTAGCAAATACTGGACAAATTCATGAGTGAATAAATAAATTCAGTAATTTTTTTGTTGAGTATATTCAGTACTATTTCTTGTCTTTTGAGAATCTTCTAGCAAAAACAAATAATTGTGTATTATGAGTTACTTGAAATTACGTATACTAAAATGCAACACCTAAATTCACAATTACTAAAATTAAAGCACGATTCCCTAACATAGTCCATTTTTATAACACATTTAATCATAAGTGCCAATAAATTCACTGCCTTTTATGCTCTTTGAAATAACTTATTAATTTCTGTACAATATCTTTTCCTCTTCCAAAAAGATTCAGAGTTTATGCAACAATGTATATTTTCCTCCTTCAAACTGAACTCATGAAGTGCAGCATTTAAATTGGTAGTACATGCATCATTTTTCATGTTCACTTTAGGATTACATTTCTCCACATGGTACCTTAAGAAATATTGCCAATTCTGCTCCAAGGTTTTAGGGTAGACACTGGGAGATTAGAATTCTGCACGAGTGGTTGAAAAATAGGTAAACATGTAAAGATTTCCAGCTGGTGTTACATTAGGGCGCTTCTGAAACATAAGAAGACTAAGTCATGGCCAATGTGTAAAAAAATCATAAAACACTTACTTCCTGGATGGTGTGAGGAGTTAATCCTAGAAGGTTGAAAAGATTCGGAATGCAAGAGAAGATGTAGCATGCAGTGTATTGGTTGAAGAAAACCAAAGATAATTCAGCAGTATAATTTTAGATAATATATAGAAGACTAGAGAGAATTACAAACTCTGTTTCTCCATTTGTATCAATAATACGGAGCCCAGTGAGTAGAACATGTAAGGGTTTAGTAAAAGTTCAGGGACATGTCATGAATTAACCCTTCCTATTGTTTTAGATTTTCTTTTTCAGTTATTTTTTTCTGACTCCTTTGGAATGATAATTTAGTTACCTGCTGCAGACTCAGCATATGTTTAAGGGATACAAAATCTTCTCCCCACCCCCTTCTCTTGCAAGATGAGCAAGATAGCAATACAAAATATCCGACAGAATCATCATTAAGTGATTCTCTTCTAGGCCCATGTGGGAAGCAGAATAGGCCTCATTCAACCCAATCTACTCTTATGATGTGTTCTTTCCTTTTCTGTTATTGTTTTGTGCCATGTTTCTAACGATAGTGGAAAGGAAACAAATTTGTCACTTATATAAGCATTTTGTTTAAAAAAGTCATTATTTTAATGTTTGGAATACAATAATTTTTTCTTGGCAAAGTGATACAGATATTTTTTCATCACTTGTATATTTATAATTGTATTATATTTTTCCTGTATTTATTATCCCAAACAATAAAAATTTGGCAAAAATAAAGCACAGGAATATTTGTGAGAAATCACTGGAGTTGGGGTGACTAATTAATCCAAGATAGGATAAAAATTTAATAAGATATATAGAGTTGGACTTTTCAAGATATATAAAAAAACTTGGAAGCAGGAAGAACACCCTTATAAAACCAGCATTATATTAATAAAGATGGTTCAAGAGAGAACAACTTTGAAGTGATTATGGAGTAACTTGAATTTAAGCTAGTCATTGAAGGATGAGCAAAATTGAGATGATGCTGGATCTCAGAATCTAAATTCTCTCAGAGCTTTTTATTTTTAACTCACTATATAACTCAGACTGGAGGTGTAATGTCTATTCACAAGCATGACCATAGTGGACTACACCCTCAAACTCCTGGTCTCAAGTGATCCTCCTGTCTTAGCCTTCCAAGTTGCTGGAACTACAGGCGCATCACCACACCCAGCATGTAAGAGCTTTTTACAACAATACAATGGTATAATTAATTGCAAAGGAAAAATAAAAATCCATAAGATAAACGTGTATATAGGTAGGTATGGATATAATACTAGAGAAAGATGTAGTGATAGATGTTTTCTTCTCATTTAGGTAGTACAGACCAACAACATATAAGTAGTTGTCTCCACAGACATATGGAGGAGAAAATGTCAAGAAAAGTTTATTCAGAAAAGATAAAGATTCCATTATAACTTTAAGGGTTCCTCTATAGTTTTGAATCAACAAAACTTAAGATACAAATAACTTGTGTGTAACTTAAAATTTTGTTGAAAACACAATCCACTCAAACATTTAACAAAATGCCTCCCTTAGATTACAAGATCATTCTTTCTCTTGGGTGTGAAAAGATGTTGCAGGGAGAAAAACAAAAGTTTTTTTTTTCTTTTTTCTGGAAAAACTAACTTATAAAATATAGAATTAAGAAGATAAAACTACATTTTTTTTTTCTGGTAGGATTTTCAGGGGTGTTAGAAAAAGAATAAGTATTGTAAATAGTCCCAAATGGGATAGTGTGTGTTTGATAATCTGCATCATTTTAGTTTAGTTTATTTTTTTTTTTTTTTTTTTTTTTTTTTTCACTCAATCACTCCTAGTAAGTTATATTCACTGGAATTCAGTTTGGGTAACAGTTTTCCAATCTACTATAAAAAGAACATATTAGGTATAATTGAAATAGACATTCTTGACCCTACAATTATAGTGTGCTGAGGAAAGGATCAATGACTTTTTCTTAAAACTACCAGACTATGCAAGATGCTCACACAAACATGGCAGTTCATTGGTTAATAAAACCAGGTATCATATTGAGACAATAAGATATAAGGAGCATGACAATAGAAAAACTCAGAGTTTTAGCAGTGACATTAGCTAGGTACAGCATGCCTGAGTTGCAATGTCGCAGTGACTTTGAAAGCCATGGATAACAGGAGATAATATCTGCTTCTTTAAGACAACTATTTATTAATAAAAACCTCATGATTCAAATAAAATGGAAGCACAACCTAATGTTTAAGATAGCCATGTATAGTTTGCAAAAACACTAAGGTAAATTTTCATACGGGGCTGCTATTACTGATCACAGTGTGTACTATAGTCCTGATAAGTCAGACAAAAGGGGAAACATATCTTAACAGTTTAGGAATAGTTTTAGAGAGAACTAATATAGAATAACCATTTGCTCTGAACATATAGAATTTTTTTATATATGGTATAAGTGCAACAATTAAAAATTTAAATATAAAAGAAAAAAATTATGCCAGTGGTTTCAGGAAAGAGACATATATCCACAAGCTGATACCATGAAAATTTCCCAAATATTAGGAATACAAAATATAAAGAAGTTTCAGGCCAGTATTTCATCATCCTACGCCCAAATTGGGAAGCTGAAGCTTAGAGGCCTAACCAGCTGAGTCTAAAATCTTCATACTAGTGAATGCAGACTAGGAGAAAGTTTAATATTGGCACACAGATAGAATAGAAATAATTATCTCTGCTTAATATTTTGAGAAGAAAAAAAGTTTTACTGTGTGAGTATAGACTAGAGTAAACATTTTCAGCACCTGTGTTATGTGGGGGTCTTCCAACAACATCCTTGAACTGACAGAATTCTACAGACGCTTAGAAAAAAGAAAATACAAAAGTCCTCACTCTTTAGCAAAACTTGCAGGGGAAATAGGAGTTCCTTGCTCACCACTACCCCACACATGGACACATACACACTATCTCTACTGATCTCCCAATAAAATTTACCAATTATGCTAGAAAATAATCATCATATGGAATAAAATAAAATATAATTAATAAGAAAATAAGCAATCCAAAAATGTACATTAATATAATAATTTGAAGAAAATATTATAAAATTATATTTAAAATAAATAAAGTTAAAATGAATGAGCAGAAACATGCAAAAGTAATCTATGTGCTGGATTGCAAAGTTGGCCAGAATTTATCCCCTGCCAGTACGCGTGTCTGTAAAATGACTATAACTCTCAAGAAATGGAGCCTATCTCCCTCCTTCATTGGTTTGTATGACTCTATTGATTCATTTTGGCCTATAGAATGTGGCAGAAGTGATATGTCAGTCCTGACCCAAGACCGCAAGAAGTTTTGTATGGTTGTGTTCTTGATCTTGAGACCATGATACTGACGTGTGGAAAGTCGTGGACTAGTTGCTAGATAATGAAAAACCACATGGGGCAGAGATAAATCATTCAACCCGAGGATCCCTATATTAGCCAGGCAGCCAAATCATCATTTGATTTTATAAGCCCAGAATAACTCTTATCTGAGTCCTATCCAAATTGGCAATTGATAGAATTGTGAGATAGATATATATATATGGATATTGTTTTAAGCCACTAATTTTGGGGTAGTTTGTTTTACAATATTTACTATATTGTATTTACTTTATATATATATATAGTGCCTATATATATGTGTGTGTCTGTATATATGTGTGTATATATAGATATATACACACACATATAAATATGTATATAGGCAACATTGAAATGCGAAAAGGTAGAAGTTATTAAAAAAAGATTATAAATCTAACCTTAGGAAGAAGATACACATAGGTCAGAGAATGAAGATATTTTGGCTTTAGAGGCTGAGGCCCAGCCAGTTCAAAGAATAGATCTTAACCAATAAGCTAACACTTTGTTTTAAAAATTGTCAAGGTCCAAATTCTTTGTGCCAGAGCAGGCTTTCTCAGAACTGAAAAGAAATCCACCAGTAGATGTGGCTTAAAAAACTAATTGAACTAGTGCAAAGATAAAGCAGTGTATAAGGGATCAGCTCTCCAGAGGTGAAGCCAAGAAACACAGATGGTTTCCAAGCTGATGTGGCTGCTGATGGCTGGTCAGACGTCATACACAGAGACTGGCACCCTGTCAACAAGTGTCCCTGAGGACTATGCACAAGAAAAGTGCTTAAGTATACAAAAAGACTTCCGACTTTGTCCTCTTTCAATTAAAAGTATTTTGAAGAAAAGTACTCTGATAAAGGTGAAGAACTTTGCGGAGTATACTTGTACAAACTGGGTTATAAGTTTAGTAAAAGATGCCAGGGTGAGTCAAAGTTTTGGGTCACACACTGGAATTGATACATGTCAAAAAGATAGTTGGTTATTTACAGGAGAAAAAAAATGGAATAACAGAAGATATTTTTAAATTTAAAACTACGGAGACTAGAAATAAGTGCCATTATTATTTAAAAGTTCTGAAATAAATGTCAATTCTGCATTGTATATCCATTGAAAATATCTTTTAAAAAATGAAGGAGAAACTAAAACATTCTCAGGTAAATGAAAATTAAGATAATTTGTCATGGGCATATTTGCCCTTATAAAATGGCTAAATTTTCCCCAATTAGGAAAAAAAAACAAAATAGGGGAAGGCCAGGACAGAGAAAAATATATAACAATAAATAGATAAAAATTAAGGAAAATATAAAATAAAATAAACTATCTTCATCCATGAGATTTTTAAATAATATTTGATGATTGGAAGAAAAAATATAACAGAATTTGATATGTTTATGGAAATCACACTGAAAATGTGGAGAAGAAAAAAGGACCTAAATGGAAGTCAAATGTTATTTATACTTCGATTAAAACTGTAAAATATGTACGCCAGTAGACTGTGATAAGTTATCTATATTATGTACATGTTTTAATACTAATAGCAACCACAGAAAAACCCATACAAAGTGGTATACACATAACTACTGTAAAGAATATAGAATCATAAAAATAAACTTGCAAGTGATCTGTAGAAAGGCAAGAACAGAGAAATAGAAGAATGAGAAACAAAGAC
Source organism: Mandrillus leucophaeus (assembly GCF_000951045.1). Taxonomy (NCBI): domain Eukaryota; kingdom Metazoa; phylum Chordata; class Mammalia; order Primates; family Cercopithecidae; genus Mandrillus; species Mandrillus leucophaeus. The sequence goes on along the minus strand of NW_012110030.1, from coordinate 6,102,309 downwards.
AAACAGAAAACAAACAATGCAATGGTAGACTTAAATACCAGCATTAAAAAAATATATATTAAATGTAAATGATCTAAACATTCCAATTTGAAGACAGATATTTTCAGAGTAAAATAAGACTCAGACACATGTTGTATAGAAGACACACACTCCAAATACAATGGCATAAATATACTGAAAGTAAAAAGATGGAAGAAGTATACCATAAATATTATTCATTAAAAAATCATGAATCTCTGTACCAATATCTGATAAAGTAGAATTTAGAGTTAAAAACAATTACTACAGATAAAGAGAGATATTCCATAAAGAAAAAGGATTCATTCACCCAGAAACCATATTCATATGCGCACAAAACATATCATAAAGTATATGAAGCAATACGGAAAAGGCTGAAAGCCGCAAAAGACAAATCTACAATTATTTTTGGGAAACTTTTAACACCCATATCTCAGTAACTGACAAAATTTTAAACAGAAAAACACCATGGATTTAGAAAAAAACATATTGTTAATTGATACAGAAAACTTTTTTTTTGAGAAAAGTGCAATGGTCATTTATTGTGAAAAGTCTCAGCAAGTTAAGAATAGAAGGAGATTTTTCTCAATTTGATGAAAAGCACTTACAAAATATCTACAGATAACATTGCACTTGATGAAAGTCTGAATTTGTTTCTTTAAAAATCGAGAAAAAGGGAAGTGTGTCCACTTTCACCACTATTATTCAACTTAATACTGAAAGATTTAGCCATTGCAAAAAAGCAATAAAAGAGGAATAATGTCATATAAATGGGAAATAATAAATGTAACTTTCTATTTGCAGATCACATAAATGGCTATTTTAAAAATCCCAAGGAATCTGCAAGAGAAAGCCATTAAAAATATTCAATGTTCTCTGAAATTTTGCAAGATAGATGATCAACACACAAAAATCAGTTGCATTTCTATATACAATGAACAGTTAGCAACAAAAATTAAGGAACAACCTCATTTACAATCACTTCAATTTTTTTAATCCATGGAAATCTAAATAAATGAAGAAATATATTCATGGGTTGGAAGACAACATAGTAAAGATATTAATTCTTTCCTTATTATTTATAGGTTTAATGAAGTTTTAATGAAAATCTCAGCAGTTTATTTTTTTCTAGACAGAATCTTAAGTTTTTAATATTCATTTTTATTATTTTGTTTTGGATATATACATGAGATTTCTCATCAGAGCAGATTTCTTATTATTTATCTTACTGCAAATAATATTCTTCCCTTGTATCTCAGTTCTTACAATAGCAACATTATGAGAACCAGGTCAAATATCCTACACATATAAGGTCTGTCTTGTAGGCAGGCAAAAGATAAAATGAACTTTCTGTACTTGTATACAGAAAAAAATAAGCAGCTGATTCCCTCTACCCTTGTAAGTCACCTTAGAAATTTCTACTCTAATATATTGGAATTTAAATAAATCTCTCCTAGGAAAATATAAGACCATTTCCTCAAGCATTACAACTCAGAGATGACTTATTCTCCATTTAAATGTGAAAACATACCACTGCACAAGTGCTCCTACACTTACAATAAGGTATAGACCAATAAACCCACTAAACAGTTAAAAAAATATTAAGTTCCACCATCCTAAGTCAGTGACTATCAATACTTAAATGACTCTCTTCAGAGTTTTCAATATCTGTATAGTTGTAAATTAACTTCTGTGGCTCTCTCCACTGTCACAGGTTCTAAGTTTCAGTAAATTTTTTTCAAAGACTTTACTATGCAGAAACATGAAAACATCCTTTTAAAATCCCACGTTGTTCCACAGTAATAGATAACAAATGTACCTCCCAATAAAAACCCGGGCCCAGATGGCTTTATACTTGACTTATAGCAAATAGCCAAGGAATGATTAATTTGTATGATATACAAGTTTTATCCTAAAAAAGGAAGATTTTTAAAAAAATTCTGGCTTGTCTTATAAGGTTGATATAATTATCGAAAAAATAAACTTAAGACATACAAAACAATGAAAAAGAAAGAGAGTGTGTTAAAGGTCTATTTCAATGATCAACTTCATGGTAAAAAATAAAAACTGTAAATAAAATGTGAGCTAATCTAATTTCATACTACAGTTAATCTTTGAACAACATGGGTTTAAACTGCATGACTACACTTACAGGCAGATATTTTTCAACCAAACATACTGTAGATCAGACAGTGCTCTAAACAGTGGCCACGAAACTTTCTTAAAGAACTAGATAGTAAATATTGTACATTTTGGGGACCAAGAAGCAAAATTGAGAGGATTATGTAAGAATTCATGTAATCATTTAATGTATGCCCATACAAAAATGCAAAAAAAAAAAAAAAAAAAAAAAA
>NW_012110030.1:6099001-6099637 GCF_000951045.1 Mandrillus leucophaeus | reverse complement strand
AGTAAAGGAATGAATTTAATCAATAATTCACAGCAATTTAAAACTTCATTAATGAATATGAAATGTTATTTGAATAAACATTTCAAATCCTTAGAAAAACAAATTGTAAAATTCTCGCTATTTCTGCATAAATACAAATTCCCATTGAAATTTTAAGAAATATGAACTTATTTTAAAATGTATATGTAGTTTTCCATGAAAATTAAGTCAAACATAACAAGGAAGTGAGCTTTGTCCTGCCAAATAAAAAGGTACTCCAATTCACAGTAACAAAATAGTGTGATATTGTCCAAGTTCATACAATGAATTTGATCAATGGCAAAGAGAGATCAGAGACAGATTCCTTTATGTATGATAACTTAATTTAATACTGGATACAATGAACAATGTTTGTGACACCTGACAGTGTCAGAGAAGCCATATAAAATTGAAATGGGGATAATATTTAGTGTAAAACAGGACTCTTATAAATCAAGGAAGAAAACATAAGGCCGGGCGCGGTGGCTCACGCCTGTAATCCCAGCACTTCGGGAGGCCGAGACGGGCGGATCACGAGGTCAGGAGATCGAGACTATCCTGGCTAACACGGTGAAACCCCGTCTCTACTAAAAATGCAAAAAATTAGCCGGGCGAGGC
>NW_012110030.1:6076234-6098834 GCF_000951045.1 Mandrillus leucophaeus | reverse complement strand
AAAAAAGAAAAGGAAAATCACAAATCCCTATTTAAAAACAGAAATAGTATTTAACTGACAATTTACAAGAGAGGAAATAAGTTCTTATAACTAAATGTTCAATTTTACTGCCAATTAGACAAGTGCAAAACAAAATAAAGATATTTTACTTTATGTCAATGTGATAACAATTGAAATGTTAGATTGTTGGAAGAAATGTCAGGAATGTGGGGATGTGAGAATTCGAAAGCACTGCTGGTGAGAGTGTAGACTGGTACAGATGTTGTGAAGAGCAATCTGACACTGTTTGATTAAACTAAGGACACAAAGAATATGACTCAATAATATTGCTACTTTTTCACAGGCATCACTTGTTACACAAACTATTCTTCTCTATATTTCTTTTTCTTTTCTTGATCCCATACAGACATGTACACTGTTGGTTTGACAGTGAACACCTTAAATAAGTATATCATAGTGAATCTTGTAATATTGCTCTTGCAGTCTAGTTCCTTATTGAGCTATTGTATACCACCTTAAGTCATTTAATGAGATTATAAAAGTATCCTATTTTAATAGGCAGCTCCTTAACAAATCATCTGTAATTGAGGATTGTTTCTGTAGAAAACCAACCTTAGTATATTACACTCATTTTTACCTGTCACAATTCCGGAAAGATAATCTTCTAATTTTATCCCATATAATATTTACTGTTACTTGTTCTCTATACATTGATTATAATCTTTGAGCATTTTGAAAATAGTAAAGTACTACTCAAACATACAGTAAAATTTTAAATCCCTTACTAAATATACAATAAAGTTGTGTTTCTGTACAAGAATAAAACTTCAAGTGTATTACTTAAAATGCCTTTTTCTTTTACATGGAGAATTTGAGCTCATTTGCTGAAAGTGTTCTTAAGACATTCCATTTACATTTTTGGTCTATCTAGGTTAAGTACTCAATGATTGTTTTTCATTTGTCAATGTTTTACATGTCGAAGAATATATTTAAAAAGCAGAATTTTTTTTTTAATTTTTCGGAAAGAAAACAGCTGTCCTTTAATCTGAGAAATTTGACTATTTTCAAAATAATATTCACATAATTTTATACAGGAAGACTGATGGAAGGAAATTGAATTTTCCTTCTGATTGGTGGCAATGGAGAGACTACTGTCTTTGCACTATGTCTAAGATGACAATTCGCTGATCTTCTCTAACATTCTAGAAGGCAGTCTTCCCCCTAATTGTATCAAGTGTCAGACATGACAACAACAATTACAGAGGTATGATTTCTATCATACAGAGTTATTTTTATTGGTTTATTAAATTAGCTTCATCTAAATATGCAATCAATTCTATTTTTTATTTAAAGCTACAGTCACTTAAACCTGTCTTATACCTGTACATAGGTATGTGAGTCTGTCAAAATTGAGTGTTCTGCTCCTACAGGACAACCACATTAAAAATGACAACAGAAACATTTTAGCTGACTAGAGAGATATTTATTCTTAGTATATGGACCAGTCATTTGACTTGTGAAATTGGTTTCAAAAGGCTTGCAGCAAAATGGTTTTGACAAGATGTCACACTGTGAAATGTGGGTGACAAAATGGATCTAGTGAATAGTCGGAAAAAAGATGACATCAATTAATTTCCAAATAACAACTTGATTCTGCTGATAGAGGGAAAAGAACATTGATTGTAACAAAACCGTCAAGGATAGTTCTGAAGCTTTATGAATACAGAAATAACCAGTGGAAGAAAATTTAAATTTCAGTTTTCCTAGACAGAGTAGTTGAAGTATTGAGGAGGAAAGCTTCAGAAAAAGACAGGCAGAAATGTTCATTCAGATTATGACCAGAGTTTGAGTTCCCTTATGAATCCTTCAGTCTCCTGAGAGGTGATAAACAAGGTGAAACCCCCTGAGACTGTCAGCCTGGCTTCCCTCAGGTGTGATTTCAGGAGTGTTCAACTTTATAACTATTCATTACATTGTACATGTATGAAGTGAGATTTTTTATAAATATGTGCTACATTTCACATTTTAAAAATCCACTTATTTTCAGCTTGCCCTCAGGTGCCAGTCCAGCAGTGAGGCTTCCATCAAGCTTTTCTGCTTTTTACGTAACTCCAGAATTTTAAAAACTACAGAAACTAAAAATTTCATCTCACCATTGGTTTCAAAAGAAACAGAAACAAGGAGTGTGTTAATTAACTGCTTTCTTTGCGTGCCTAATCTTAATATCTTCTTGAAGGCCTGATTTTTATTGACTAATATTTCCCTGGTTTTAGAAGTAATATTAAGCATAAAATATACTTATTGCCTTGAGATTATTTCATAGAAGAGGGAGGGAATATTAAGGAAAACTTTTTGGAATACCCTGCTCAAAATAGCTTCTATTTATAGAATTGTTTTTGGAAATGTTTCAAAAATATAGGGTCAATTGACATCCTGTATTTTTCACTTCTGTAGAGGCAGCCCATATTATAGGTTAAAATCATTTTTTTTAAAAAGTAAGCACTTACTAGGTGCATGTCACTGGTCTAGATGCCTTCGGGAAGATGTGTAAAAAAGCAATCTCCTAATTCGGAAATGTAGGTTAGCACAGGGGCTAAGACCATAGATATTAAAATCAAGCAGCCATTGGTTTAGAATCCTTACCTGAGATATCCAAATAAGTGACCATGGGAAAATTATCTGCCTTCTCTTGTAACAGCCTAATAATAAGAATATCCTCATAAGGGCCAAATGGCCTTCTAAACCTTGATCAAGAGGGCCTTGAAGTTTCTCTCAGTTTGACTAAACTTCACAAGTTTCTTCCTAACTCTAGATCCCTGATCTTTCTTTTCTTACATAATTTACTTTAGAAAAATTTGTAATTGTACTTTTTTTCTATGCCTTTGAAATATAAATTTTTTTTAAAAATTATCTTGCCAGTTTTCCAATCCAGGACTGTTTTTCTCAAGTACCTGGGAGCCATCCCTTTGAAATATAAACATCAAAGAAGATGGCACTCCTATCTCCCAGGTTGGAGACTGGCTTAGATGGACTTCTTGGTCCAAGTTGTAAAATTACATCCTCTTAAAATGAAGCAAGAAAGTTTACTTTCCTTTTGAGTAAAACTAATTGGCAAACACAGATGGCCTAACTCTCCCTCTCATCCTAGTTCTTAAAAATTCTCCCGAGGTTTGTTTCAGTGAAGTTAAAGTTCAGACTGCATTGTAGTCTCTCTTCCGATGGGACACAGACAACAATACTTCAGAATAAACGCCTCAGAAGCAGCTTCAGAAGTAAAAGTTTTTTTCCTGACCTTCTCCTGCCCTCCTATCACTCAGTCCTATTTTCCCCCAAGGCTGGTCATAGAAACTAGAATCCCCCTTCCTACAGTGGGTCATAGAAACCAGAAGCCCCTTTTCCCAACACCAGCCATACAATCTAAAAATATTACTCTAAATTTTTCTCCACCTTTCTGTGTAAAAGCTGGCCATAAAGAAATTATCTGACCTATCTTGTTTGACTTAGGCCGTAAGATCCCCATTTCAATTGCCCCAACCCAAAAAGAGAGGATTGCATGCTCAGAAAGGCATAGAAGCATCAAGACAGGCAGGCATTGCTGAATTTTCCCACTCAGTCTGTTAACATTAGATCATACTTTGTTTGTCCTATCATATTTCTACACAGCTGTCTATACTTTGTTAAACTTAGACACAAAAATGGACAATTTTCTGTGTATCTTTGGGTCTTCATTCTGAAGGCTCCTATGTATACACATTAAATACATTTGTGTGCCTTTTCTTGTATTAATCAATCTGCTCATGTCAGAGATTTTCAGTGAACTTTCAGGGAGCCAAGGGATGTGGTCTCCACATTCACCTGTTGCAATTGCCCTAAATAATATCTTACTTGCCTGTTCACCTTTGTCAGGTGCAGTTTATGATTCGATAATGTTTTAGATGTAAAATCTTATTCAGTGCTCAAAACAATTCTGTCAGATGTATCCTACGTATGGTTTATTATTCCTTTTTTTTTTTTTTTTTCTTTTGAGACAAAGTCTCACTCTGTCATGCAGGCTGGAGTGCAGTGGCACAATCTCAACTCAGTGCAACCTCCGCCTCCCGGGTTCAAGTGTTCAAGTGATTCTCCTGCCTCTGCCTTCTGTGTAGCTTGGACTACAGGTGTGCACCACCATGCTCAGCTAACTTTTGTATTTTTAGTAGAGACAGGTTTTCACCATGTTTGTCAGTCTCGAACTCCTGACCTCAGGTGATCCCCCCTCCTCAACCTCCAAAGCTGGGATTACAGGCAGGAGCCACTGCTTCAAGCCTATTCCTAATATTTTTATTAATTTAAAAGTTGTCACAAAACTTGTTATTAGGACTCAGATTCTAATCCAGACAGTGAAACTCTAGAGTATATGCCTCCGATTATGTTACCAGAAAGGGGTTCCGATCTAGACCCCAAGAGCGGGTTCTTGGATCTCACAAAAGAAAGAATTTGAGGTGAATCCATAAAGTGAAAACAAGTTTACTAAGAAAGTAAAAGAATAAAGAATGGCTACTCCATAGGCAGAGCAGACCAAAGGGCTGCTGATTGGCTATTTTTATGGTTATTTCTTGATTACTTGCTAAACAAGGGGTGGATTATTACAGGCTAACAAGAGGCACTTCCTGTAACTGAAGGTTCCTCCCCCTTTTAGACCACATAGGGTAACTTCCTGACATGCTATGGCATTTGTAAACTGTCATGGCACTGGTAGGAGTGTCTTTTTGCATGCCAATGCAATATAATTAGCATATAATCAGCAGTGATGATGGCCAGAAGGCATTTTCCTAACCATCTTAGTTTTGGTGGGATTTGTCTGGCTTTTTTACCACAAACTGTTTCATCAGCCAGATCTTTGTGACCTGCATTTTGTGCCAACCTCCTATCTCATCCCATGACTAAGAACGCCTAACCACCTGGGAATGCAGCCCGATAGGTCTCAACCTTATTTTCCCTAGCCCCTATTCAAGATGGAATTGCTGTGGTTCGAATGTCTCTGACAAACACATCATACTGTCATTCTAACTTCATTTTCTTTATCTGAAAACTAGGTATAATAACATGTTTATAACCAGGGTTTTGTAAGAATTAAATGAAACATTGTCAATTGCTGGTCAACAGCATGACCTCTTTAGCTATCGTTATTACTATATTTTAATATTTAATAATTAATAATATTAAATAACATTACTAATATATTTTAATAATGGTAAATTATAAAACCTAATTGTAAACAATGTATTCAAGAGGTTCCTTTCTAGAAAGAATTACTCAAGACTTTCCCCAAACTAAGTCAAGGCCAGAAGTTACATGATTTTTTTAATGCCAGTAAATTTTAAAGAGTATTAAAAAATTAAACTTGATTTTCAGTAAGAACGGATCCTCCACGTCATCCCACCCTTTTTATAAAAATAAGCATTGAATAATGAACTTGTAAGCTTCAAGGCTGAGAATAATTTCGTATTGTCTCATGCATTCCTCAAGAAAAAAAATATCTTTTACAGGGTCTAAATATAGACACACTCTGTAGGCAAAAACACAGATGCATCTCGGAAGAAATTATTTACACACTGTAACAAATAAATCTTTTTTTTCATAGACAAAACATGTACTACATGAATTGTCAAGCCATGCCTATAAACAATAATCTGCTCTATAAGACAGCAGCATACTGACTCTCTCCTCAAATGGCTCTATATCTTTTTATTTGAGTACTTTATCACCAAAATCACTTTTGTGTTTACACATGTGTGAGTATGTGTATGTGTGTTGGGTGGGGTAGGAAAAGCAGGCTACCGTAAACAGAAGAATTAAAGAACATTTTTTCCTGTTAAGTGGGATGATACACTCCAGAAAACCAAAGCACTGATTATTAAAAAGTACAAGATAAGCAATTTTGATAACAAGAAGCTGTTTCAATGTTTAATGCTTTTCATTGCTATGAACGGTAGCTCAGTCTCTACTTGGAGCAGTGTGGGGGCAGGGTGCCCCAGATTTGCTGTTTTTGTCCTAAATTTGCAGAGCTCTTTTGTGCTAGGGACAGTAAGCTGACAGGGATATATATATATATATATATATATTTTACACACACACACAATTTCTATCCAAAAAAGGCCAAGCATGTTATCCACAGTCATGAGGAAGTGGTTCACCTTTGTGAAATAAAAGTGTAGCCGGTGCTTTCACAAACTAGCACCCTGAGAGAATAAAGTCCCAGACTAAACTGAGGTCTGTGTTCTGTCTTTGCAAAACTTCACTATTTTTGCTAGAGATGTGCATCCTAAATTTAACAATGCCTTCTCTTGTGGAGTTTTGAAACTGAGTGATTCTTTTCTATAATAGTTTTAAAGGATTACTTTTTTCACCTAACACAGAAGTTGTTTTTGACAATGTTGAATTTTACTTGGGTCCTGGCAAACAGTAATATTAAATACTGCTCCCCGCAACCCCCAAACTTTTGTGTTCTAGAAGTAGCTTAGTGCAGGGAACCTTCCCGTTTTCTCCATATGATTTACATAAGATTCACAAATGGCCCCCTTGTTTACTTATGACAAAGCCAGACACAGATCATTCAAATTTCTCGTTCTTTGCTTCATAAAGATTAGCTGAACTGCTTGTCCCCACTGACCAAAGAGAAAAAAGACTTGTGTATTAACCTGTTTTCACACTGCTATAAAGAACTGTATAAGGCTGGGTATTTTATAATGGAAAGGAGTTTAATCGACTCACAGTTCTGCATGGCTGGGGAGGCCTCAGGAAACTTACAATCATGGCAGATGGGGAAGTAAATCAACCTTACGTGACAGCAGGTGAGAGCACGTGTGAGACTGCAGGAATAACTACCATTTATAAAATCAACAGATCTCACACAAATTCACTCACTAATAAGAGAATAGCTTGTGGGGAGCCACCCACATGATCCAATCACCTCCCACTGGGTCCTTCCCTCAATACATGGGGATTATGGGAATTACAATTCAAAATGAGATTTTCGCGGGGACACAAAGCCTAACCATATCAGCTTGTTAAAGGATTGACTAAGTTAGACTTCTTCCTTCACTTGAACTCTTGAATTCTGACCCACCCTCAGCCTGAGCCAGCATACACCTCCTGGGTCTCTCCTGAGAATCTGCTGACCTGAAGGAAAGACATTCCTGATCAACTATCCAATCATGTCACTGTCTCTTCTCACTCTCCTACACTCCATTCTTTCTACTTTTGTTTATCCCTTCCTATATAATAAAAGTCCCTTTTTGCCTAACCTTTAAGGTGTTTATGAATCTATTATAATAGTCTCCTTCTACCCATTACAATTTTCCCTTTCTCTTTATGACAATAACTCTCTCTTTACCTAAGGTCAGATTTGTTATTTCTCACTTTGCATATGTAACTATTTTATTTCAATTTAAAATCATAGAATGCCAGAGCTTAAAAGAACCTTAGAACTAATGTAATCTGTGTTCTTCATATTTTAGTATGCATAAGAATTACTAAGGAACATAGTAGAACTGAATTTCAGATCAGCCTGGCCCTTGCAAGGGAACATGTTGCAATAGAACTAGGACAAAGGTAATAAAAATGTTTTAGATTAGTTATTCAATGAACAGAGACTGGGAGACACTGAATCTAAAACACCTACCTTTTGCAGATGAGAAATGGAGATTACATCATCTAACCTAAGAACATGGAGCTGATCAGTGAGCCAGACTTGAAACATGACACTTTAATTCTCAAGCCTTTATGTGTCCCATTACATAATACTGTTTCTGTAATGTAAAAGTCATAGCCATTATTTTTCTAATGGAAGCATAATAAAAGGTCTATATGACAGGCATTTTCTTGAAGCGTATGAAACAATAGAGAGCCCTCTGGAAATGTTGGTACATTGGCATTAATTATTCAGTGCTAATTAGTAGCATCACACTTTGACTACTATAGTGGATTATCCTCAAACTGATTATTGAAAATATTATTAAGCCTTGATTTACATTTCTGGAAAACATTAAGATATCAGCTATCTTATCTCTACTGAGAAAAATATATTATCTTTGCACTAATAATTACTGCTTTATTCAATTAGTTTTAAAACAATCTAATATTTGAAATAATACAGAAAGCAAAGCTGCTATAAAATTTTTAAAAATCCACTTTAAAATTAAAAACGAGGTTCTGTCCTTTCTTGATTAAGGAACATTAGTGGTAAATCCCTGGGGTCCAATTAAATGCACATAAATACATTAAAAGACAGAGGACACTCCAGTAGCATAAAATAATGAATAAAGTTTCCATTTTAACACACTGAATTTTTTTTAAGTGAAAATCTTTCTCCTTTTTTTTGTATTTGCTTGATTCTACTCCTCTTTTTCCCATTTATCTTTGCTACTTTTTAAAAAGATCAGATGTAATATACTGGTGCTTTCAGCTTTCCAAACAAGATATAGTAATTTGTAAAGATATGGTTTTGCAAATTGGCACTGGACATTCATTTTGCAGTTGCTGTAGCTGGTCACAAAGGACAAAGGAGTGACACAAGAACAGTGAGTGAACAAATAGATAGCATTTCAGGGAATAAATCTTTTATCTGGGAATCAAATCTCATTATTACTATTGTAATGCTTATATATAAATAAAACAGGGATAAAATTGTAGATATTGGAAATATCCTTCCTAATAGCACTTTGCAACATGTGTGTGAATAACAAGGGACCTCTAAGAGCTGACCATAAAAAGGTCCAGGTCTTTACTAGAAGTCAGTTTACTTGGTAATTTACCAAGCATATGAAAGAACTTTTATGAAATTACACATGGCTGAAATTTAAGCCTATTACTGTATCACATTCTTGTAAATTTTAATTTAAGTATTTTGCTTCTGTTTTGTGTATTACTATGGATTGTGCATTTTCCCTTTATCTTATTTTTGAAATAATGTCCCATGTTTTCAACTTATTCTTGTATACTTGTGGACAAATATGTATCTATAGTAAAAGAGTAATGAAATGTCAAGTTTAAATTAGTTATTTGTTGTCTAATTTTGGAAGTTATCTATCAAGGATGTTTCATAAAAACACTTAGGATGAAATTTGAATAGTATTGAGGGAAAACTATTGCTTCCAAGCCTTTAATCTACCATTCAGATGCACATGGCATGAAGCTAAAGAAAGACCAGGAAATAAGTAAGTAGGGAAAATGAGAAACATTTTCAGAAAAAATTTCAAATACAGGTATGGGGAGAATCTCTAGGCAGTTCACTAATTCTTGAAACAAGAGAATACACTCATTCTAAGATTATACTATGTATAACCACAGTCATTTAAGAGATGGACTGTAATATTTAGGGACTGTTACATACATATTATAGTATTAATAGCAATATCATTTTCATATTATGTACTTTATATGTAATTTAAGGCTATTGCCTATATCTTCATATTAATGACATTTCACTGTAATTTTGCAACACCATTTAAATGCTCAATAAGAAGGGGTTATAATAAATTAGTTTATTTAGGTTTGAAATTAGTTTATTTCAAACCTCTCATGATACCCCATATTCTTGCTTTTCCTTTTGTGAAAAGAAATCTTGAAAAAAATTCAAAGGTCATGGATTGTAATTTTTAAAAATTATTTCCAGTTCTCCCAAGTAATGCTTGTGAGAACCTGGACACATCCTTTTCTCTTGGTGCTACGGTTCCTTCATATACAAGATCAGAATTCATCATTCTATGGAGAATTGAGCATAATAGCCTATGTGAATGCTCAGTGATATGTGTTGAGTTTAGCCAGGAAAATCCTGTTGTCTGGTATTTAGTACTATTGTAGGTAATGGTTCCCTTTAACTATCTCCGAAATTGTGTCAACTTACTCCACGAAAATAAATTTGACACTACTTTTTAAAATCTACAACCAAAATTGTGATTTGTGCTCCTATAGGTGAAATATGTTTCCCCTATTTTGTGCTGTTTGGGCATCTCTTGTCAACCACTTTCCTTCTATTTAGATTTTTAAATAATCAATTCAGGGAAATAGCAGGGCTGAAATTTCAGCAGATGGTTCAGCTCTAAAATTTCATTTGAGTCTCAGATTTTTGGATTCCTTGGCAGAATAAAAAGTATAGCTGGGCTTTCTCCAAATTTAGACAGAATAATCTGAATAAAGAGGGATACGACTGGATTAATTATAAGAGGGAATTATTAAAATACTTTACATATTAATATTTGATAATCTTCAAAATTTGCAAGAAAAATCACTAATGAAACGTAAAACATTAGAAAACCTATAAATTGCTTGACTTACTGAAAAGGCAGATGCTAACGTGTAAAGCTTTTCCTGAATTATCATATGACAGTCTGTAACCAATACCTAGGTAGGAGGATAAATAATAACTTAAATCGGACTTTGCACCTACAACTGTGTGATGGATGTAACTGAAATAGATGGAAATATCAATAGGCTATATTTAAGAACCAAAAAGTCATCCAATTACTTAAATATGGATGTGTATATATATATGTGTATATATGTGAATGTATATGTATATGTGAATATACAAGTGTATATGTGTATATATATGTGTGTGTGTGTGTGTGTGTGTATTTCCATGGGAAAATCAGTTTTGTATGGCTTCATATACCTACAGTGTATTAACATACTTCACTATCATCACTTCAACCACTCTATCCTCAAGTTCCAGTGAGGAAAAAACTGTGCCAAATAAGAGGAAAGTTATGTGATTGAGATGGTGTCAGACAGAGAGCAGTCCAAGAGATCATGTAAGCTGTTAGCCATGAGGGAGCCTTCCAGAAAGACTAGAAACCATCAGCTATAGGGTTGGTTCTTTCCCCTAGCAATATGGCTATATTAATATCATAATTGTTTAGATGATACATTGAAAATAAAATCAACCATATATCCATTATTTATTTTATATATATATATAATTTATTTATAAGAGGTCAAAGTGTTTTGTGTGAGAATTCTAGGCTCTATAAACATATCAAGAACAGTTTATTATTTGAAAAAAGACGTTTGCAAAGATTTTAACAGAATGAGTGATCAGAATGCCTGTGTTTATGAGTAACATATCAGTACCTTCCTTGTAGTGGTTTAATTATTTTCTTTTGAATCCAACCTTAGGGAATATCTGGTTTGAGATTTAGAAAATTGTGGATATCTTGGCCACTGAAATTATTTTTTCTATATACTTTCTTTTTTCTCCTTTCTAAGATGCACGATTTCTTAGGCTTTTATTAGATCATGTCTGGACTATTGCAATGCCCCAAAATATTGTTTCTTTATTTTTCTTTTATAGCATACTAAGATCTGCGAAAAGAGTGGGCTTCATATAAATGACTCTGGCCCAGCTGTTTTTCCTTTATACTCACAAAAATTAAGCAATATCATCTGTGAGGTAATCTAATGTTTTAGTAGACGTATGTATGGACCTTTTCATTATATAGTTACGATGTAATTTTGTCATTCCTAGAAATGATAAGGAGTTGTACACTCACCTTTATTAATAAAAATCACGCTTATTCAATGGTGAATAACTTGAATATCCGTCTTTTAGTAATTTCATGTGGTTGATTTATTAGCATTACTCTGAGTACACATTATATGTCTGTGTGCATGTGTATGCAAATGCCTAATACAGTGGCATATAGTGAGTGGTGCATAGTGACATCTGTTTAGTAATTTTATATTGTAATAAACAAGAAGGGCAATAAACATCATCATTTCTTTCACAATCTCTTAGAGTTTGTTAGTTAATTCTGTACTTCTGGAGACTCAATGTTGTCGGCATGAGAGGTATGTATTAATAGAATAATAACTGGCAAATACAACTGAGAAAAAAATCATAAAATTTTTGGCCAATTGGCTTTGAAATGTATATTTCCTTGACTACCCAAGATATGTTCCTGTATTAATCGCATATATAGGTGACTCAATTTTATTTGCATCAAGTCTAACATTCTTCCTATCTGATCATTTTTTCCACCTCTACTATATATTCAGAAAACCATGATACAAAAGAAAAATATACTTTTGTTTTTTGCCTCTGACAAGAAAAAAAAAAAAAAAAACCCTGAGATAATGGATGTCAAATTCCCTCAGTGAAGAAATTATCACAAAACTATAGACCTCAGGAAAAGAATATCCCCTTCCCCCATATATGCTACACACACTGTGTCCAAAATGAAAGACAGCACCAACAACTAGATATTGTTATTGTCAGGGAAAACAGGTTGATGGCTTATAGGTAAGAATTTTAAAATGTGTCATGATGTAGGTCTTATTAACTATTGGGCTAATGTCTGTTTAAGATTAAAATGTAAAAACTCTTTTTATTTGGAAAGACCTGCAATGTTTATGAGTTTCAAAAAATAAAAAATGAAAATCTGTGTTTTTTTAAATAACAACAAAAAAAGTAACACTTCTTATTGACATAGCTGAAAAACTTCAAATGATTTATTTAAACCAGATTAAAACATTATTAATTGAAAAATTTTAATGGTCAGGGTAACTATCTGTTGAAATAATTTGATAATATTAATTAAAATTAGGTTATGCAGAAATTGTAAGATAAAATATGTATTTATTGCAGTTATGAAATTCTATAAAGAGATTGGTATGTTTATTTATTCACAATGAATCATAATTTTTGACACAATTAAGGCCAGATCATTATTAGATAACACTGCCATGTCAGCCTTAGCACAACTTAATGCAATCAAATGCAATAAAACTTAATTTAATTTTAAAATTTCCAGAATTAAATATTGCACTCATAGCCAATTATTGGCTTACTTAATGACTGAAGGTGTGAAATTCTGCTACATGAAAATGCTTTCACATGCATAAGCTGAAGAGTAGCATTCCTCTACTGAATAAGTTAAAATCATGTATTTTTGATCCTAAGAAAAGCAATGGAAAGTCATACGAGTTACATTTTGCAAAGTGGTGGATCACACGAAAATTCATAAGCATTGTACAGAAAAATCTTTTATTGTTTGAAAATATCTACTGAAGACCTATCAGGTGTCAAGTATCATATTAAGAAATTAACATAGAGTAAATGATAAGGTCACTTATCTAGGGAGAAATAAAAAGGAAACGTTGAATGAAAAGCGTTGCCACAGGGATGGGTGACAAAGAAAGGGAAAAGCAATTTAGGAAAAAAGAGATGCGCACCACAGAAGTATGCAACATCAAGATGTGACTGTGCTATAGTTAGCATTTAAATGTGAATAGGATTCAGAGAAGATTAAAAAAGGAGATCATGATGACAAGAAATGAGGCTGGAAAGAGATTAGGAACAGACTGTTAGGACTTTGAATTCTCCTTAAGTGCTTAACATTTATCCTGTAGCCAATTGGTATGTAGCACAGACTTTAACTATGAAAGCAAAATGCACATATTAAATAAGAAAGAGTTTATGGACTTGGTATTTTACTAGTTACAGGGTAGATAAGGAAGAGGAAAAATGCAAAGATAATTCTTAGATGTCTGACTTGGTAGACTAAATGAATGGTGACACTATTAAACCAAGCAGGAATTATCAGAGAATATTTATGTCAGTAGGTAAGGAAAAGAATAAATCTGATTCATTATTTGGTAAATTTGAGATGACTGTTGTAAATACAGTCAGTGTGTCCTAAGAAAAAGTGCAATAGATAAATAGATTGAAAGTTTTTTATATATATATATATATCTATCTCCTAATTGGCAGTGAGATATGATATGGGAAAAAGCAATTTGAAAGCATGATAACATCTACAAAGTGATTAGATTAGAAAACCCATAGTGCAGCATGTTAATCTTTATATTATTCTATGAGTTTTAATGTGACTATGCATTTTGAGCTTATACGCTAACTATGCTGTTCACTGGTTTATCGGATGATATCAATTTTTCCAATATTATTTTAATGCTTACTCTGAGGCAGGCACTGTGTTGGGCATTGCAAGTGATACAAAATTAAATGAATAAGGATCTTGTGCTTAAAATTCTAACGGATGATCTTCTCCATTGTTCTATCTATCTATGCTGTAGATGGAAAACCAAAACGGCACTCTAATTTCAAAGACAGTAATTGCCACAAAACATGTAAATACAGGGTCCACAGAAATTTAAAGGAGAAACAGTGAGACTACTATGAGCAGAGGCAACAAAGAAGGATATCACTACTCCAGTGGGATTTGAGCTGTTGGTTCAAGGTTAGGTAGGATTTGAGTAAATTCATATTTTAAAAAATACAGTGTAGGTGGAGGAACATCATGAGCAAAGACACAAAGCACTGATAGGCAAGGAAGGTTTACAGTAAAAGGAATGTTTAATCAATGTAGTGAGATGAAAGGGTAACAAGGAAAAATAATATTGAAAATACAACTAGGGATTAGATTATAGAAAATATAAAAGTAAGATAATTATGTTAGATGGTATATTTGAGTAATCATACACAATCATGAAAAAAAATTCTCAGGAATAGACCATGCTTCATAAAATAGAATATGGAACAAAAGAAGAAAGAAGGGAACACTAATTAGAAGTCTATTGCCATAGACCAAGTATCAGGTAGTGAGTTTTGAGAGAAACCCATGAAAGTGAAGAGAAAAGATCAGAATCCTGAATTACTTAAAAGGAATATTGGAATAATTATCAACTCATTTGAAAATGCATAAATAAAATGTAAAAGTTTGAAACTTGTTCCTTAGAATGTTGTGGTGCTTTCATTAATAAGAAAATCACGAAAGGCAATAATAAAATACTCTATAACTGCCATAATACGAATACTGATCAAGAAGAATGAGCACTGGGTGTAGGCTATACTGTTGGGTACCAGCTCTGCACATAACACAGAGAAAAGAGGACATTTGAAAAGAAACAAGATGTAGTAATAGTAGAGGACTCTTTGAGTTTGAGGTACCAGTGAGATACTTGGATATATCCTACAGTCACATGTAAATGGAGAATGTTATTTCATAATCTTTTGTGGTTTTTTTGTTTGTTTTTTTCTTTGAGACGGAGTCTCACTCTGTCACCCAGGCTGGAGTACAGTGGCACGATCTCGGATCACTGCAAGCTCTGCCTCCTGGGTTCAAGCAGCACCACTTATTCAACAGGGAATCCTTTCCCCATTGCTTATTTTTGTTAGGTTTGTTAGGTTTACCAAAGATCAGATAGTTGTAGGTAGGAGTGCAGTCTTATTTCTGGATTTTCTGCTCTGTTCCATTGATCTATGTGTCTGTTTTTTTCTACAAGTGCCATGCTGTTTTGATTACTGCAGCCCTGTAATAAAGTTTGATGTCAGTTGGCATGATGCCTCCACGTTTGTTCTTTTTGGTTAGGATTGCCTTCGCTACTCAGGCTCCTTTTTGCTTCCATATGAATTTTAAAATAGTTTTTTCTAGTTCTGTGAAGAATCTCAATATTAGTTTAAATAGCAATATCACTGAATCTATAAATTGCTTTGGGCAATATGGCCATTTTTATGATATTGATTCATCCTATCTATAAGCATGTGGGGGTTTTCTAGATATAGAATTGTCATCTGCAAATGTGTGTATTTCTATGTGTTTGTATAGTTTCCAGAGTTCCTCTTTTTATTAATTCTAGTTTTACTCCATTGTGGTCAAAGAAGATACCTGATATAACTTAATTTTTTAAAGGTGTGTTTTATAGCTTAACAAAAGGTCTATCTTTGAGAATGTGAATCCTGTAGCCATTGAATAAAATGCTCTGCAACTATCTATTAGATCTATTTGTGTACAGTGATAAGTGTGATGGTTCTTTGTTGATTTTCTGACTGGATGATCTTTCTAATCTTAAAAGTGGCATGTTGAAGTCTCCAGCTCTTATTGTATTGTGGTCATTATTTCTCTTTAGCTCTAGTAATATTTGCTTTAGATATCTGGGTGTTCCAGTGTTGGGTTCATGTATATTTACAGTTGTTATAGTCTCTTGCTGAACATTAATAGGAATCTTGACAAAAACTACAAATCAAGAAAAAAATTCTACCATAATTTTTTCCTAAATTTCTATTTCTAGTCAAAGTCAAATGTAAATGGGCTAAATGCCCTAATTAGAAGACATAAAGGGGCAAGGGCAAGCTGGATAAAGAACCAAGACACATTGGTATCCTAAACCTAGAAAATACAGAAAAAGCAGTACCTAGAGGATATAACAATGAATGCTTACATCAAAAAAGTAGAAAAACTAGAAACACCCAAATGATGTATTTTAAAGAACTAGAAAAATAAGAGGCAATCAAACCCAAAATTAGTGGAAAAACAAAATACAGATTCGAGCACAAATAAATGAAAATGAAATGAAGATCAATACAGTGAAAAATTGTTTTATTGCAAAGGTAAACAAAAATGACAAATCTTTAGCAAGGCTACTCAAGTAAAAAAAAGAGAAGACCCAAATAAATAAAATTACTGATGAATAATGGGAATTACAAGTGACACAACAAAAACCCAAAGGATCATTACTATGAGCATCTATATGCCAATAAACTGAAAAACCCCAAAGAAATGGATAAATTCTTAGACACATGAAATCTATCAAGATCTATCAATCTATCAAGATTGAACCAAGAAGAAATCCAAAACCTGAATAGACCAATAACAAATAACAAGATCAAAGCCATAATAAAAAGTTTTCAAGTAAAGAAAAGCCCAGGAACCAATGCTTCACTGTTGAATTGTACCAAACATTTAAAGAACTAATGTCAACCCTACTTAAACTATTTCAAAAAATTGAAGGGAGAGAATACCTCCATATTCATTCTATGAAGACACTTTTACCCTGATGCCAATACCAAAGACACATTTTAAAAAAACAAACAACAACAACAAAAAAACTATAGGTTAACACCTCTAATGATTATTGATGCAAAAATCCTGAATAAAATATTATCAAACCAAATACAACACCACATTAAAAATATCATTTAGCATGATCAAATGAGAGTGATATCAGGAATGTAAAGATGGTTCAACATATGCAGATCAATTATTGCGATACATTATGTCTGGAGAATAAAGGACAAAAAGCATATGATCCCTTCAATTGATGCTGAAAAAGCATTTGATAAAATTTAACATTTATTTATGATATAAATCCTCAAAAATGGATATAGAAGGAACATCCTTCAACATAATAACAGTCATATATGACAAACTGACAGCTAGTAACATACTAAAGAAGGAGAAACTGAAAGTCTTTCCTCTAAGATCTGGAATAATAAAAGGATGCACATTTTTACTGCTGTTAAACAATATAGTACTGGAAGTCCTAGCTAGAACAATCAGACAAGAGAGTGAAATAAAAGCCTTCTAAATTAGAAAGGAAGAAGTCAAATTGTTCTTGTTTTCAGATTATATAATCTTGTAGTCTGAAAAACTTAAAGATGCTACTAAAACTATTAGAACTGTAAACAAATTCAATAAAGTTGCAGGATACAAAATCAACTATACAAAAATCTGTGAACAGATTGTGCCAACAGTGAACAATCTGAAAAAAAATATGTAATCCCATTTAAACTAACTACCAAGAAAATAAAATACCAAGGAATGAACATAAAGAAAAAAATGAACGATCTCTAAAATGAAATCTACAAAACATTGATGCAAGAAATTGAAGACACAAAAAATGAAAAATATTTCGTGTTTATGAATTGGGAAATAGGTATTGTTAAAATGTCCAAATCACCCAAGGTAATCTAAATATTTAATAAAATCCATATTAAAATACTCATGACAGTCTTCACAGAAATGCAATAAAAGTCCTAATATTTATATGGAATGACAAATGACCCCAAATAGACAAAGGCATCATGAGCAAAAAGAACAAAACTGGAGAAATCATGTGACCTGACTCCAAATTACACTACAGTTCTATAGTTATCAAAACAGCATGGCACGGACATAAAAACAGACCCATAGAGCAGTGGAACAGAATAGAGAACCCGGAAATAAATCCATACATCTATAAACAGCTAATTTCCAATCAAGGTGCCAGTAATGTACATTAGGGAAATAACAAGTGCCAAGAATGCATATTAGGGAAATAGCAATCTTTTTAGCAAATGGTGCTGGAAAAACTAAGTATCCATATGCAGAACAATAAAATTAGATCTCTAACTATCACAATATACAAAAATCAAATCAAATCAATATGGATAACAGACTTAAATCTAAAACATGAAATCACTCAAAGAAAACAGGGAACACTAACTAGCCTTGAGAAAATTGCAGAGAGAATACAGGAGTAACATGCAGCTGCCACCTGGATAGGTAGAATAGCAGGTGGAGACTCACATTGTGAACTTTCGCTTCAAAAACCATTGCAAGAACATACCAGGAAACTGAAAGAATTCACAGACCCTTTGAAAGAAGCCACTTGTCACTCCAAATTCCATGAAGAAGCTAAAAAACTGGGTTCCCAAAGGGTACTAGGGGAAAAAGTCTGCCTCTGAATATATACATACCCACTGGAGAAAGAACCTGAAAATCCAGATCATGGGAGAAGAACTTAACTTTATCTGGAACAGAAACTGATTTAGGGAGCTGAATGAAATATAAAAGTAGAAGAAGCAGTGGGAAGAGCCCTGTAGGCACTCCTGGTCCCCAGCTCAAAATCAGGGAAGACGTCCCTGACTTTATTTCACAGAGATCCTTGGGGAAGGTAGCCAGTGGCATTAGGGAGGGGCTTCAGGGTGAAAATAGCTTCTAGTGAAATTTGTAATAATATCGATAATTTTTCTGAGCAGAATCCAGAGGGCAAACAGGTAGTGCAGATAAAAGCGCAGAAGCCACAGCTGACTGTGTGGACATAGGAGTAGGGGCAAGGCCTGAAAGCCCTGTTTGCTTTCTCAGCAGGGAGGCTTGCAGCCTTGGAAAAGACCATAGCCTCTGCACTGGCTGCCTGCATATAACCTCAGTGCTGTTCGCAGGGCATGATGGAAGTAAGACTGGTCTTGGTGGCTGTGTGGGAGCGGGGTGGGGTCTGTCACTACCAGCTTTCTCCCATTTTCCCGGTGACCTATATGAGACAGCAGAGGCAGCAATGATCCCCCTTCGTAACTCCATTGGTTTGAGTACCATCCTGCATTGTGGCCACAGCAAGCCCTGCCCAAGGAGAGTCTGAGCTCAGACCCACCTAAACTTGTCCCCACCTGATGGTTTTTTTCTACCCACCCTGGTGGTCAAAGACAAAAAGACATAAACTCTCGGAAGTGCTATGGCCCCTGCAAACAGCCTGAGAAACCTGAATATTTATCCTAGAGAACTTAGGGCAAGCTTATGTCCCACCTACTACTATCACAGCTGGTGCCCTCTTGAACGTGCCACCTCCTGGCTGGAAGCCAACCAACTCAAGCCATTATAGAAACTCATAACAGAACAACCCTGATCTGTTGGGATTCACTCAGGATGGTGGCAGAAATATTAAAGGGAAATATTAAGGAAAGTTATAGGAAATAGTGACAAACCTTTTGGAAGGCCGAAAGGTTACATAGCTTATAGTAATTGAACAGGCTGAGGGCAGCCGGTTCTTACATTAGAGCATTAGGTCACAGGGTAAATACTAGGGTCAACAGAGGCTTCCTCAGTTAAGTCTGTTTACCCTACCTCCAATAACTAACCTTTGAGCCAGACAGCCCTCTCAGGGGGAGGTCAACCAAGGATATTGCCCCCTAATAGTATTTACTTTAGACTGCAGTATCTGAGCTTTAATCATTCATAGAACTACTCATGTAACCATGTTAATTATCTACAAGTGCGTTGACTCCAAACTTCTGCTGTTAACTCTATACTAAATAAATGTCTGGAGTGCGAGCTGCTCAGGGCCAGTCACAGTGACAAACCTCACTTGGTGTGTAGGCGGTCGGACATCAGCCGGACTGGTAAAACAGAATATCTGTGTGTCAGTGTACATTTTATTCATCCGTTGTTTGGATCAGGATCTGCGGGCAAAGCCCCACAGCTAATGCCCTCTTGTGAGGAGCAATACCTCAACTGATACCCTCTCTGAGTCATGATATCTCAACTCGGGCCCCATGTGAGGAGCAGTATGACAACTGGTGCCCTGTATGAAGACAGGCAGGGGTCTACAGAAACAGACCTCCAGCAGTTGGAGCCCCTTGTGAGGCAAGCTGTGAAGGAAGTGTGAGGACTGCCCT
The DNA here is from genome assembly GCF_000951045.1 of Mandrillus leucophaeus. Classification (NCBI taxonomy): domain Eukaryota; kingdom Metazoa; phylum Chordata; class Mammalia; order Primates; family Cercopithecidae; genus Mandrillus; species Mandrillus leucophaeus. Next base: position 6,078,628 of record NW_012110030.1, on the reverse strand, counting down.
CATAAGGAAAGCTGTGAAGAAAACATGAAGAAAATGCAACGGACCCCCATGGAAAACAAAGTCGAAGAAAGGAACCACGCGGTCAAGTCAGTGAGTAATCAGTAAGTCACTCCTACTCCGTGTGAGGAGCAATGTAACACTGATCCAAAGAATAAAAAAACAACAGCTAATACCACTGCCTGCAACATCCTGGCTAATCAGAGGCCTTGAGTCTGCTCACATGACAACTTCACTACAAGCCTAACAAGCATTCAAGAAAACAAGTGCACTAAACAAAACTACAACCAAGAACACTCACAGAGTCCACTCCACTTTTCTGCCACCACCAGCAGAGCTAGTGCTGGTATCGTCAGCTGGGAGACTCAAAGACAAATCATATCACAGGACTCTCTGCAGATATTCCCCAGCACCAGCCTATAGCCTGGTAGCCCCATTGGGTGGCTGGACCCAGAAGGGCAATACAAATCCTTGCAGTCTGGTTCTCAGAAAGACACTTCCCTAGGGAAAGTAGGAGAGCACCACATCAAGGGATCACCCAAAGGACAAAAAAATCTGAACAGCATCCCTTGAGTTCTAGATTTTTCCACTGAAACAGTCTACCCACATGAAAAGAAACCAGAATAGTAATTTTGGTAATATTAAAAAACAAGGTTCTGTAGCACACCCCCAAAAGAACACACTAGCTCACCAGCAATGGATTCCAACCAAGAAAAAAAAATCTCTGAATTGCCAGATACAGAATTCAGAAGGTTGATTATTAAGCTCCTCAAGGAAGTATCAGAGAAAGGTGAAAACCAACTTAAAGAAATTTAAAAAAATTACAAGATATTAATGAAAACATCTCCAGAGAAATAGGTACATAAAGAAAAAACAATTGCAACTTCTGGAAATGAAAAACACATTTTGAGAAATATAAAAAAATAATAATGAACAAAGGCTCCAAGAAATTTGGGATTATTTTAAACAACCAAACCTTAGATTAATCGGTGTTTCTGAAGAAAAAGAGAAATCTAAAAGTTTGAAAAACCGTATTTGAAAGAATAATCAAGGCAAACTTTCCTGGCCCTGGCCTTGCTAGAGATCTACACATCCACATACAAAAAACTCAAGGAACACTCTGGAAATTCATTGCAAAAAGATCATCATGTAGGCACATAGTCATCGGGTTATCTAAAATCAAGATAAAGAAAATAATCTTAAGAGCTGTGAGACAAAAACAGGTAAACTATTTTTTAAAATCCTCTAAGATTAACAGCAGATTTCTCAGCAGAAACCCTACAAGCCTGAAGGGATTGGGGTTCTACCTTTAGCCTATTTAAACAAAATAATTATCATCAAGAATTTTGTATCCAGCAAAACTAAGCTTCATAAATGAAGAAGAGATAAAGTATTTTTCAGACAAATGAATGCTGAATTTGCCACTACCAAGCCAGCACTACAAGAAATACTAAAAAGAGTTCTAAATCTTGAAACAAAACGATGAAATACACCAAAATAGAACCCCCTTAAAGCATAAATCTCACAGGGTCTACATAACAATAACACACACACACACACACACACACACACACAAAAACAAGGTATTCAGGCAACAACTAGCACAATAAATAGAACAGTACTTCACATCACAGTACTAACGTTGAGTGTAAACGGCCTAAATGTCTCATTTAAAAGATACAGAATGGCAGAATGGATAAAAATCCACCAACCAAGTATCTGCTGTCTTTGAGAGACTCACTTAACACTTGAGGACTCACATAGCTTAAGGTAAAGGGGTAGAAAAAGTTATTTCATGCAAATGGAAACCAAAATTGAGCAAGATTAGCTATTCTTATATCAGACAAAACAGACTTTGAAGCAACAACAGTTTAAAAAGACAAAGAGGGACATTACATAACGATAAAAGGACTGATCCAAAAGAAAAATATCACAATCCTAAATATATATGCACCTAACACTGAAGCTCCCAAATTTATAAAACAATTACTACTAGACCTAAGAAATGAGATAGATAGATGACAACACAATTATAGTGGTGGACTTCAGTACTCCACTGACAGCACTACACAGGTCCATCAAGACACAAGGTCAACAAAGAAACAATGGACTTTAACTAACAATGGACTTAGATATCTACAGAACATTCTACACAGCAACTGCAGAGTATACATTATTTTTATCAACACATGGAACATTCTCCAAAATAGATCATATGAGAGTCCACAAAGAGAGTCTCAACAAATTTAAGAAAATCAAAATTATATACAGTATCTTATCAGATCTCAGTGGAATAAAATTGGAAATTAACTCCAAAATTGGAAATTAACTCAAAACTATACAAATACATGGAAATTACATAATCTGATCCTGAATAATCTTTAGGTCAACAATGAT